>NW_015507881.1:38163-39561 GCF_001515645.1 Sinocyclocheilus grahami | reverse complement strand
TAAGAAACGGCATTAACCAGTGGCTTGGCTTGCAGGATAAAAATCAGAAAATAGCAGAGACATACAAACATTTTCTCTACTTTGTGCATACATTTTAAGAAAATGGACAAGTACATTACTGTGGCAGGCAACCACCAGAAGGACCATCTTTCACAGGCAGAAACGTTTTCAGCAGGTACGTAAAAACAAAGTACACACACACGTTTGAACTGTTATGCCATATGCTGGGTATCATGGCTACCTTTCAATTAGACTATTTATTTAATAATTATTGTACAGTCAGAGTCAGATTTGCATGTTGATGTTTTGCGTACAGCTACAGCCAGAACACTCAGTATTGTTTAACTGCAAACACAGTTTTTCATTTAATGGTTATTTACAAATTAATTTCATTATAGGTTTTTTTAAATTATTTATTTACAGGCCAGATGCTGAAAGTGATAGACTGAGATGAAAGAAGACAAATAGCATTATTGTGCACAATGATTCTGTGCCTCTGGAGGTGCGATACCACAAGTCCTGTTACAGACAGTATACCAGGGGCACGTTTCAATAAGTTGAAACTCAAACTCTGACTTTGACTTACCCTGAGATGGGAAACTCTGAGTTTTCGGTTTCAGAACAGCTAAATTGTGCTAGTTCAGTCGACTCTGAGTAGGTTGACTGAGTTTAGCGTGTGCACCACGAATATGAGAAGTCATGATCAATGGAGCTCCGAAATTATGATTCACCATGGCAACAGCACCAACAAAAAAACATCTGCATACTTCCGAGTCAATAAATAACTTTAATTCTTAATCACTGTTATAAGATCAGAGGTAAAACGGTAAATTATTTAACAATTTCATTTTCATGGTATCCCTGCAAAAAAAAGAAGATTGTAGCAGCATCTAAAAATTAGTTATAAAAACACAGTTCAATCAAGGTAAAGCTTTAAGCATAACAGATTCATGGGTGTAGGCTACATGACGTTGAAAACTTATTCAGTGACTATTTCAATGCGCAGCAGGTTTTTTCCACATAGTTTAACACTTTTTTCACATAGGCTTATTAAATATTCTCTAATCAAACCCGTTACATTTCTTAATTAGAGTAATGAAATTAACAACTGACTTGTGGACTACTCAGTCGACAGCAAGAAGGCAAAGACTCGCAAAATGAGGGGAGAACCTGCACCAGCACCACTGACAGATGAAGAGGAGATGGTTAAGTAGAAGAATTTTAAAATCCAAAAGGAAAAAGAATAACTGTTGTTTCCTGGTGACCCTCTTCTCCTCCTGCCCTCTCTGCCTCTCCCTCTTTTTCCCCAAAAGGTTTCACTCAAAGTTCATTAGGAATATGCATATTCCACATATCATGTACAGGTGCATCTCAATAAATTAGAATGTTGTGGAAAAG
>NW_015507881.1:34345-34585 GCF_001515645.1 Sinocyclocheilus grahami | reverse complement strand
CTACCATATTGAATACTGTCCCTCAGAGAAACACAGTAATGCAGATGGCCTTTCACGTGTTCCCCTTCCTGTCACGACTGATGTGGGCACAGCTGCCTTGTCAGAGAACATTCATGCATTAATAGCTGAACACTTCAAACAAGCTCCTTTGAATGCGGACCAGGTGGCACTTATAACACGCAGAGACAAGGTGTTATCCAAAGTCCTGAAATATGTCATGGAGGGTTGGCCAATGGATGT
>NW_015507881.1:32251-32452 GCF_001515645.1 Sinocyclocheilus grahami | reverse complement strand
TGATAGGTGGAAATGTATGGTTTTATGATAGTATGTTTGTCATTGGTGGGACTGTTGTAACATTTTAAAAAGTGAACTAAGTTTAAACCGTTTTACTCGACCATATGTTGCAACCAACCGCGGTGAATAGCCTATGTTTAGTTAACAACAGACATAGCATTTGATCCAAAATCAACTCAGATACACGTAAATGCATAGCAA
>NW_015507881.1:26411-31018 GCF_001515645.1 Sinocyclocheilus grahami | reverse complement strand
TCTCTCCCGCATGAACTCTCATGTGAATCTCGAGACTCTGTTTGTCAAAATCTTTCCACACTCAGTGCAGGTGAAAGATTTCTCATCTTTTATTTTCTTTAAATCTTTCTGTTTGGTTTGAGAGTGACTCAAATGTTTTTCTCCAGTTTTGACATTGTTTATCCTCCTCTTCATTCAGTTCTTCATTCTCTTGATTTTTACAGTCAACTCTGAAATTAAAGTAAAATGTTTAATGTTCAGTAAATCACAGAGACTTTCCATGAATGAGGTACATTGATCTTCCTCTTACTATGTTTTAAACATTATAGGCACAAATCGTCTCGTTTACGTATGTAACCCTCGTTCCCTGACGGAGGGAACAGAGACGTCACGTTGGTGACCGACGAATTTGGATCTCGCTTAGAGAGACCAATCCACTGTGAGTGCAAACCAAACGAGCCATTGCACATTGGCATGCAATGATTGCATCCAGCTGCCGCCAATCACAGCGTGAGCACAAAAAGGCAGCCGGTGCAACGCATAACAGGTTTTAGCTGAGGAGCCGAGCTGGTGACCCGTCCGCTCAGCGGTGGTACAGCAGCCGTGGCGACGGGACGGGATGTCTCCGTTCCCTCCTTCAGGGAACGAGGGTTACATACGTAACCGAGACGTTCCTTTCAGTCGGTCACTCCGAGTCACGTCGGTGACTGACGAATTGGGATCCCTACCAAAACGCCATGGATGCTACCCCTTTCCAGTGTCCTGTGCGAGCCGTCTGCACCCCTTTGTGGTGTAGGATTCCCCTTCTGCCGGCCTCCGTAGCAGACAAAGAGCTGGTCTGAGGTCCTAAAGCTCTATGTCCAATCTACGCAGCACCTCAATGCTCTGAACTGGACAAAGCAAAGCTAGGGCTGGCAACGCATACCAGGTTTTAGCTGAGGAGCCGAGCTGGTGACCCGTCCGCTCAGCGGTGGTACAGCAGCCGTGGCGACGGGACGTCTCCGTTCCCTCCTTCAGGGAACGAGGGTTACATACGTAACAGAGACGTTCCTTTCAGTCGGTCACTCCGAGTCACGTCGGTGACTGACGAATTGGGATCCCTACCAAAACGCCATGGATGCTACCCCTTTCCAGTGTCCTGTGCGAGCCGTCTGCACCCCTTTGTGGTGTAGGATTCCCCTTCTGCCGGCCTCCGTAGCAGACAAAGAGCTGGTCTGAGGTCCTAAAGCTCTATGTCCAATCTACGCAGCACCTCAATGCTCTGAACTGGACAAAGCAAAGCTAGGGCTGAGTCTGCCTCCTCCGGGGGCAGCACTTGCAGGTTCACTACCTGATCCCTGAAGGGGGTAGTAGGAACCTTGGGCACGTAGCCGGGCCGGGGCCTCAGGATTACCTGGGAGTCAGCTGGCCCAAATTCTAGGCCCGAATCATCAACCGAAATGCGTGCAGGTCCCCTACCCTCTTGATGGAGGCCAGTGCAAGCAGGAGCAGAGTTTTCATTGAAAGAAACTTTAGCTCGACTGGCTGCAAAAGCTCAAATGGGCCCTGCTGTAGTGCTTTGAGCACTAGAGACAGGTCCCAAGAGGGTATAGATGAGGGCCAGGGAGGATTTAACCTTCTCGCCCCCCTAAAGAACCTGATGACCAGATCATGCTTCCCTACCAACTTCCCTTCCACGGGGTCATGGTTCGCAGCAATTGCAGTGACATAGACCTTAAGGGTGAAGGGAGACAGCCTTCGCTCCAAACCTTGCTGCAAAAAGGAAAGCACGACCCTGATCGGGGATCTCCAGGGGTCTTCTTGGTGAGAAGAACACTCGACGAACAGGTTCCACTTCAAGGTATAAGCGTGTCTCGTAGACGGTGCTCTCGCCGATGTGATGGTGTCAACTACCTCTTGGGGTAGGTCACCTAGAACCTCCACGTCCCATCCAGGGACCAGACATGAAGCTTCTAGAGGTCTGGATGTGGGTGCCACAGGGTGCCCTGTCTCTGAGTCAGTAGATCCTTCCTCAGAGGAATCTGCCAGGGAGGGGCTGTCACAAGGAGCATTAATTCGGGCAACCAGGTCCGAGTGGGTCAATACAGCGCCACAAGCAGGACCTGCTCCTTGTCCTCCCTGACCTTGCACAGCATCTATGCGAGAAGGCTCACTGGGGGAAAAGCATACTTGCGCAGGCCCCGCGGCCAACTGTGTGCCAGTGCGTCCGTGCCAAGTGTTCCCTTGATCAGGGAGTAGGACAACTGGCAGTGAGAGGTTTCTGGAGAGGCAGACAGGTTTACCTGAGCGGCTCCGAAACAGCTGGACTGTCTGGGGATGGAGTCTCCATTCTCCCAGGTGCGTAGCTCGTGACAGCTTGTGGGCCGTATGGTTGAGCAGACGCGGAAAGTGAATGGCATGAAGTGACCTCAGACCCTTCTGACTCCAAAGGTGGAGGTGGCGGGTGAGTTGCGACATGTGACGGGAGCACAGACCACCTTGTCGGTTGATGTACGCAACGGTCGCCGTGTTGTCCATTTGGACCAGCACGTGCTTGCCTCATAAACGCCCTTTCAGACGGTTCAAGGCAAGGCACACCGCTAACAACTCCAGGCAATTGATATGCCAGTGTAGTTGGGGGCCCGTCCACACCCCAGACACTGCGTGCCCATTGTACGTGGCCCCCCAGCCGGTGGTGGAGGCATCCATGTAAACCACAGCATGCCTGGATACCTGTTCTAGGGGCACTCCTGCCCGGAGGAACACAAGGTCTGACCATGGGGTGAAGGTTTGGCGACAGGCCGGTGTAACTTGGACCCGGTGAGTGCCGTGTTGCCACGCCCATCTCGGGACTCGGCCATGAAGCCAATGCTGAAGTGGTCTCATATGAAGCAGCCCCAGTGGTGTAACTGCCGCTGCAGCTGCTAAATGCCCCAGGAGCCTCTGAAATAGTTTCAGTGTGACCGCTGTCCTATCCTTGAATGAATTCAAGCAGTACAGCACTGACCGCGCACGTTCCTCTGTGAGGCATGCTGTCTGTTTGACCGAATCCAACTCCATACTGAGAAAAGAGATCCTCTCCCAGGAGATTTTTCTCTTTTCCCAGTTGACCTGAAAGCCCAAACAGCTGAGGTGCGAAAGCACCAAGTCCCTGTGAGCACACAACTGATGCTGAGACTGAGCTAGTATGAGCCAGTCGTTGAGGTAGTTGGGAATGCAAACGCCCTGTTCTCTCAGGGGAACAAGGGCTGCATTCGCAACTTACGTGAAGACAGGGACAGCCTGGAGAGCAGGACTTTGTATTGATATGCTTGTCCTTCGAACGCGAACCGCAGAAATGGTCTGTGGCACGGAAGGATCGACACATGAAAGTACGCATCCTTCAGGTCGATCGCTGCAAACCAATCTTGGGGACAGATGCACCCGAAGATGCGTTTCTGTTTCAACATCTTGAACGGAAACCGGCGAAGGGCCCGGTTCAAGACACGCAGATCAAAGATTGGTCATAACTCACCGCCTTTCTTGGGTGCAATGAATTAAGGGCTGTAAAGCGGAACCAGCGGAACCACCGCCGTACCCGCAGTGGGGCAGCGAGGTGGAATGCAGGGACCCAACTCGGGCGGCTTGTGAGTGTACCGAAGAGGGGTCTGAGTGTGCAGTGCAATGCTTACCTGGTTAGACAGTTTGGCAGAGGTTACGTGAGTAGGGCCTTTGTTGACGCTCTCGAACCGCCCGCCGCTGCTGCCTGCTGGCGATGGAGGAGGATGAGTGTGGTCCGGTGCTGGTCCGTCCGCGACTCTCCGTGCCCTCCTGGGACCCAGGGACAGAGAAAACCACTCTCTCGTCCAGATTTTCCAGATTCTCCTCCCGGCCCTCCTCTGAAGGAGGGAGAGGTGCCTTCATCATCCCCCAAAGAGCAGCTTCCTCCCTCTCTGGGTCGTCCGTCCCGGGGCCTCTTGCTCTTTTGCGCACTGCCAGGTTTGACGGGGGCCTGGTCGGGTGGGGCGGCCTGCCTACGCCCAGCTCCACGGTGCCGCTTGCTGGAGGCTGCTGCGGATGCGGGAGCAGGGGCGGATGCAGGGTGCCGCCCTCGTCGATGAGCAGGCTGGCAGGCAGCTGCTGCCTCCACCCGTCTGCCGGCTTCTGTGCAGACGAGAGTTGCTGGGCCAAGCTCTCGACTACGTTGCTGAAGAGGCCGGTCTGGGACACAGGGGCATTAAAGAACTGAACTTTGTCTGCCTGGACCACAAATGTGGACATCGCACGACCCAGAGAACTTGCGGTGACCTTCGTCGCTCGGAGCGTGAGGTCGGTAGCGGTTCAGAGCTCTTTCAGAACTTCCAGGTCATGACCACCCTTGTGCAGGTCCCTCAGTGCCTTGGCCTGATGAACCTGCAGTTACGCCATAGCGTGTAAGGCGGAGCATCGCCGGACAGGCCAGACGAGTACCTACAGACCCGGGAGGCGGTATTAGGACACAACTGCATCGCAACCGACCACTCCACCGGGGGGACCCCTGTATCCCCCTTAGCTGCACCACCGTCAAGGGTGGTGAGGGAGGAAGAACCAGCAGGTCGGTTTCCAGCAGTAAAAGGTACCGTCCATGACCAGGTGAGCTCCTCATGCACCTCCGGGAAGAAAGGCACCGA
>NW_015507881.1:13030-23135 GCF_001515645.1 Sinocyclocheilus grahami | reverse complement strand
TGAGGTGCGAAAGCACCAAGTCCCTGTGAGCACACAACTGATGCTGAGACTGAGCTAGTATGAGCCAGTCGTTGAGGTAGTTGGGAATGCAAACGCCCTGTTCTCTCAGGGGAACAAGGGCTGCATTCGCAACTTACGTGAAGACAGGGACAGCCTGGAGAGCAGGACTTTGTATTGATATGCTTGTCCTTCGAACGCGAACCGCAGAAATGGTCTGTGGCACGGAAGGATCGACACATGAAAGTACGCATCCTTCAGGTCGATCGCTGCAAACCAATCTTGGGGACAGATGCACCCGAAGATGCGTTTCTGTTTCAACATCTTGAACGGAAACCGGCGAAGGGCCCGGTTCAAGACACGCAGATCAAAGATTGGTCATAACTCACCGCCTTTCTTGGGTGCAATGAATTAAGGGCTGTAAAGCGGAACCAGCGGAACCACCGCCGTACCCGCAGTGGGGCAGCGAGGTGGAATGCAGGGACCCAACTCGGGCGGCTTGTGAGTGTACCGAAGAGGGGTCTGAGTGTGCAGTGCAATGCTTACCTGGTTAGACAGTTTGGCAGAGGTTACGTGAGTAGGGCCTTTGTTGACGCTCTCGAACCGCCCGCCGCTGCTGCCTGCTGGCGATGGAGGAGGATGAGTGTGGTCCGGTGCTGGTCCGTCCGCGACTCTCCGTGCCCTCCTGGGACCCAGGGACAGAGAAAACCACTCTCTCGTCCAGATTTTCCAGATTCTCCTCCCGGCCCTCCTCTGAAGGAGGGAGAGGTGCCTTCATCATCCCCCAAAGAGCAGCTTCCTCCCTCTCTGGGTCGTCCGTCCCGGGGCCTCTTGCTCTTTTGCTCACTGCCAGGTTTGACGGGGGCCTGGTCGGGTGGGGCGGCCTGCCTACGCCCAGCTCCACGGTGCCGCTTGCTGGAGGCTGCTGCGGATGCGGGAGCAGGGGCGGATGCAGGGTGCCGCCCTCGTCGATGAGCAGGCTGGCAGGCAGCTGCTGCCTCCACCCGTCTGCCGGCCGCAGCTGCCCGCCGGGAGAGGGTGTGACGAACCGCCTCACTCTGCTTCTGTGCAGACGAGAGTTGCTGGGCCAAGCTCTCGACTACGTTGCTGAAGAGGCCGGTCTGGGACACAGGGGCATTAAGGAACTGAACTTTGTCTGCCTGGACCACAAGTGTGGACATCGCACGACCCAGAGAACTTGCGGTGACCTTCGTCGCTCGGAGCGTGAGGTCGGTAGCGGTTCAGAGCTCTTTCAGAACTTCCAGGTCATGACCACCCTTGTGCAGGTCCCTCAGTGCCTTGGCCTGATGAACCTGCAGTTACGCCATAGCGTGTAAGGCGGAGCATCGCCGGACAGGCCAGACGAGTACCTACAGACCCGGGAGGCGGTATTAGGACACAACTGCATCGCAACCGACCACTCCACCGGGGGGACCCCTGTATACCCCTTAGCTGCACCACCGTCAAGGGTGGTGAGGGAGGAAGAACCAGCAGGTCGGTTTCCAGCAGTAAAAGGTACCGTCCATGACCAGGTGAGCTCCTCATGCACCTCCGGGAAGAAAGGCACCGAAGCGGGGTGCTGAGAACCAGCGCGAGCCACCCAGAGAAACCAATCGTCCGACCTCGAGGGCCCAGGACGCGGTGGAGGTTTCCGCTCAAGCCCTCCCCTCTCGGCGGCCTGGGAAAGCAGGAAGCCGACATCTCTGGATCCGATTCAGGCCTTGCCACCATCCCAGAGGGCGGCAGTGCAGCCGAATCTTCCTCTACAGAGAGCTCTCCCTCTGATGTAGTGATCAACATCTAGTCATCGGGAGAAGCACCGAAGGATACCGCTGGTACGCTCTTTGAAGAGGGCCCAGCGCATTCCTTTAGCGGCTCAACTGGTTGCAAAGCGCTAGAGGAGCGATAGTCCCCTGAGGGTTGGTTCCCAGAGGGGTTGGTTCCCTGAGGGGTTTGCCACCACTGTAACCCTCAGACCGCCCGTGCTACTGCCCAAAGTAGTCCATGCCTGGCTACCGCCAGGACGAACACTGGATAGTGGCAGAGGCAACGGAGGCAACGCCTGGCCGCTTGCAGCAAGCCTGAAGTGCGCAACCCACTCGACACAGGAACGACCACCACTGATGTGCTGTCCGCCAACACAAAATGCTCCCGAGAGCACGCTAGACTCGTCACACACAAAGCAGTTTGGTAGGAGCAGAATGATGTTGTCGCTCGGTGCCAAACCACATGTGACCATATGAACACCCAGATGTGTTTGAAATCCTGAGGATGAAATGCAATGTAGTAAAGCTGCTCATGGCCAGCCTGCTGCTTTTGATATTGATCACATATTAATACTTTTGCTGGAAACAGTTGAAAGCGAGAGGATGTCTTTTTTTTATATGCAGTACTGGTCAAATGTCTGGACATATTAATACTAGACACCCTAAAGATAATGTGTACCAAACGTCTTTGTCATATCTTTATGTTAACATTCTTTACTAGCCTTTCACTTTGGAGCTTTGATGCAGTCATCATCTTCTCAAGGTGCAAACAGGAATTAAACTGCTTTGATCATGTGACAATTTGCACTAATCATGTGACACTCATATTTAATTGAGACCATTTATTTTTTTCCATATTTGCAGGAAGTACACCAAAACATCAGTCAGTAAGTTTTTTAGAGCTTTATAAATTAAAACCTTTTTTTACAGACATTATTGTGAGTGGTGGGATTAAATGGGTTAAAATAAGAAACCATTATTTTAAATTGTATTAATATTGCAAAATATTAGTTTTTGTCTGTATTTTTGATCAATTAAATGCAGGCTTGATGAGCATAGGAGAATTCTTTCAAAATCATTAAAAATATTAATAGTGCCCACACTTTTGACCAGTACTTCTGTATGTGTATGAGCGTTTACAGTAAATGTGCATAAACATACATACCCACATATATACTGTATGTAGTGTGTGTGCATTTATTAATCTGCATGTAGGCTATACTTTTATCTTAAAAAAATAATAAGACAGGTTTTTGCAAAACACGGTAGCCAGCATTGAATTGCATTCATCTTGTTTATTTGTGGCCACATGATGGCTCAGATAGAACATTCAAATGCATTCTCACACTGTTCCACAGCAACAAACTTGTCCAAACTAAGCACACATTTTAAAACGAATGAAATCAGTAATAATGGCATGTATTGGTTAGTATCCTAGCATTCATTTAGCATTGCAATATACATGCATGTTCTGTAAAGCTGCAGTGAAATACATACAAAAATGTATTGTGAAAAGTGCTGTACAATAAACATGAAATATACAGACAAACCCAGCAATGCAAGTGAAATGTCCATTAAAAACCTCCCCGGACATCTTGGTGACAAAACATGAGAAGTATGTAAGTGACACTGTTTGTCTTGCTTCAGTTTAACCAAACATAAGACTGATGTCATCGATAATTTATTCGTACTATCCCAACCTTTCCGCTGAGTTAATTGCATCCAGACTGCGATATGCATTTACCACCATCTCTCGTGTACACGCACGCAGCATCAATCAGAGCCATCCGGAAGACTACTTTTAATGTTCTTTGTAAGTTTGCGCCTTAGGTAATTCCAATCACCATTTATTAATTTTTTTCTTCATTTTTCTTTAGCAAAGCTCCTACTAATACAGGTTTCATTTCTAGATTTACTTTTGCTAATATATGCTATAAATATTTGCTCAAATGCTTTAAAACAATTATAATATAACGTGTGGTGTCTTTCTTAATACACCTTTTTTCTAATAAAAACGATTACAATATATGCGGGTATAATACAAAGGTATTAGATATAAAGAAAAAGGCAAACTTGCAAGAAGACAATTGCATATTTTCCTCAAGCGCAGTGATACGGTTTCTCTCTAGTGTGAATCCTCTCGTGTGTTTTCAGGTTTGCTGACCTGCGATATGCATTTACCACCATCTCTCGTGTACACGCACGCAGCATCAATCAGAGCCATCCGGAAGACTACTTTTAATGTTCTTTGTAAGTTTGCGCCTTAGGTAATTCCAATCACCATTTATTAATTTTTTTCTTAATTTTTCTTTAGCAAAGCTCCTACTAATACAGGTTTCATTTCTAGATTTACTTTTGCTAATATATGCTATAAATATTTGCTCAAATGCTTTAAAACAATTATAATATAACGTGTGGTGTCTTTCTTAATACACCTTTTTTCTAATAAAAACGATTACAATATATGCGGGTATAATACAAAGGTATTACATATAAAGAAAAAGGCAAACTTGCAAGAAGACAATTGCATATTTTCCTCAAGCGCAGTGATACGGTTTCTCTCTAGTGTGAATCCTCTCGTGTGTTTTCAGGTTTGCTGACCGACTGAATCTCTTGTCGCAGTGTGAACACGTGTAAGGTTTCTCTCCAGTGTGGATCCTCTGGTGCAGTTTCAATTGATCAGTTGTAATAAAAGTCTTCTCACACTCAAAACACACATGATCTCTCAGACCAGTGTGTATCTTCTCATGAACTTTTAAACTCTGCAGTTCTGAAAAACTCTTTCCACAGAAAGAACATGAATGTGGTTTCTCCTTTGAATGAACTTTCAGGTGTTTATTCAGGCTTAAAGCCCACAAAAATGTTTTTCCACATTGATAACATTCATACAGTTTCTCTCCAGTGTGGATGTTCATGTGTCTCTTAAGGGTTGATGATTGTGTGAAACTCTTCTCACACTGATTACATGTGAATGGTTTCTCTCCAGTGTGGATCCTCATGTGTCTCTTGAGACTCGGTTTGCATGTGAAACTCTTTCCACACTGAGTGCAGGTGAACCTTTTCTTGTCTCTTCTTTTCAGTAAAGAAATACTTTCAGTCTGTGAGTGAGTTTTTCCTCCAGTTTTGACATGATGTTTTTTCTCCTCCATTAGATCTGAAATTAAAGTTAAAAAAAGGTTACAATATAATTAAATCATTAAAAAATGTGAGAAATGTAAAGTGATAGCTACGGTGGCCGAGAGAGAGCTCAACGTGTTGCAACTTCAAAAAACACATGCAAATAGAAAAATTACCAATAAATAAAAACAAAACAAGATGGTGGCGCATGCACACGCTACGGCTTCTCTCTCCCGTCAGAATGGTGTTTTCGTGTTTTTTGTCTTGTTAGTCGCAGTGTTTTTGTAAGTCTTCGTCGCGTCTACCTATCTTTAAGCGCGCATACAGTCGTGAGTTTCTGCTCAATGTCAGCAGAACCACATTTTTAGAGTTAAACTCTGCACACGCCGAAGAGCTGTGGGATCTCGGTCTGCTCCGGAGACCTACACCATCACCGACCCCCACTACTGCATCTCGCTCACAGCGGAGGCGCCACAAGCGGCGTGAGAGGAAGCAGAAGAGGGGTAAGCGCAGAGGTATCCGGGCTAGGCTAACGGCTAACCCACACAAGCAAGCTATCCCCACCATCGTACTGGCTAACGTATGCTCTTTGGACAATAAACTGGACTACATCCAACTACTACGCGCAACTCAGAGGACTGTAAGAGACTGTTGTGTTTTTGTGTTCACGGAAACATGGCTCAGCAACAGCGTACCGGACTGCGCTACTCATCTCGACCAGCTAACATGCTATCGAGCGGACAGAGTTCTCGTCAAAGGAGGTAAGACCCATGGCGGCGGGCTTTGTGTTTACATCAATGATGCGTGGTGCCGCGATGCTGTTGTGGTCTGCAAAAACTGCTCTTCCCTGGTTGAGTTTATGATTATTACGTGCCGGCCATTCTATCTACCGAGGGAATATACAGCCATACTGCAGCTAGGGCCAATCTATCCCGCGGCATCAGAGAGGCTAAGAGACAATACTCCAGGAGGATAGCCCATTGTTTCAGCGACAGCAGAGAGACTCTGAGCCTGTGGCAGTGGATAAAGACCATTACGGACTACAAGCCCCCACCACGGACCTGTGACAGCACCATCTCCCTGCTGAACGAGCTGAACGCCTTCTTCGCTCGTTTTGAGGCACAAAACAGCACCACGGCACAGAAGACTCCACCTCCTCCCAGCGACCAGGTGATGACGCTGCCCGGAGAGCATGAGGAGATCCCTCAGCAGGATCAACGCACACAAAGCTCCGGGTCCTGACAACATTCCTGGGCATGTACTGAGACTGTGCAGTGGAACTCACTGATGTCTTCACAGACATTTTCAACATCTCGCTAAGTGACAGGCTGTTGTCCCCACATGCTTCAGCTACCACCGTCCTGACAACATTCCTGGGTGTGTACTGAGAGACTGTGCAGTGGAACTCACTGATGTCTTCACAGACATTTTCAACATCTCGCTAAGTCAGGCTGTTGTCCCCACATGCTTCAAAGCTACCACCATCATTCCAGTCCCTAAGAAGCCGTCTCCATCCTGCTTCAATGACTACCGTACAGTTGCACTTACTCCTATTCTCATGAAGTGCTTTGAACGGCTAGTCATGTCTGCACATCAAGTCTGCCTCCCCCTCCCTCCCTGGATCCCTTCCAGTTTGCATATCGGTCCAAACGCTCGACCGATGACGCCATCGCCACTACCCTCCACTCAGCACTCACACACCTGGACAAAAAAGACTCATACGTCAGAATGCTGTTCATAGACTTCAGTTCAGCATTCAACACAATCATCCCTCAACAGCTCATTCACAAACTGGTCCAGCTGGGGCTCAACACTTCGCTGTGCAACTGGCTGTTGGACTTCCTGACTGGAAGACCTCAGGCAGTACGGGTCGGCAGCAACACATCCAGCACCATCACACTGGGGCCCCCCCAAGGATGTGTGCTGAGCCCCCTCCTCTTCACTCTGCTGACCCACGACTGCACACCTTCACACAACTCCAACCTCTTCAGTAAGTTTGCGGATGACACGACTATGGTGGGTCTCATTAGCAACAGAGATGAGACAAACTACAGGAGCGAGGTGAGCCGCCTGGCCAGGTGGTGCAGTGACAAGAATCTCTCTCTGAATGTGGCGAAGATGAAGGAGATTGTTGTTGACGTCAGGAAAGTGCGCACTCAGCATGCTCCTCTGACCGTCAATGGTGCGACTGTGGAGAGAGTGAGCAGCACCAAGTTTCTGGGTGTGCACATCACAGAGGACCTCTCCTGGACTGACAACACTGCAGCACTGGCCAAGAAAGCACAGCAGCATCTCTACTTCCTCCGCAAAGTTAGAAGAGCCAGAGCCCCAGCCCCCATCATGTGCACCTTCTATAGAGGCACCATTGAGAGCATTCTGACGAGCTGCATCACTGTGTGGTATGGCGCTTGCAAACGCGTCCTGCAGCAAGACCCTTTAACGCATAGTGAGAGCAGCTGAGAAGGTTGTTGGTGTCTCTCTCTCCTTCCTCCAGGACATTTATGGAACCCGTCTCACCCACAAAGCCCTCTGCATTGCAGGTGATCCCGCCCCCCCGACACACAGCTTCTTCAGTCTGCTGTCATCAGGGAGGAGACTGCGGAGTCTCCAGGCCAGGACCAGCAGACTGAAGGACAGCTTCATCCATCAGGCAGTCAGGAAACTGAACTCCCTCCCGACCTTGCCCCCCCCTTGCACCACTGAACTCTGACCCTCAGACCCCCCCAGCTCCCACATGCCCAGGTCCTTCCACTCCCCCCTCCCACTAACACACTGTGACCAGCACCAGTCACTTTGTGCAGCATTGGTCTGCTCACTACCTCATTCAGCATTGAACTGACCTCATTCAACTACCTCTTCTGACAGTTTAAATAAAGAACTGCTCTCTGAGCTTTTTGTCACTTCAATCAGACCGAGTAAGCTCTTTTGCACTACAATCATTATATCTGCACTGTTTGTTTACTTCACTGGTTTGCACTCTATCTGCCATGTGCTGCTTTATTTATCTTTTTTTCCATGTCCTTATTTGTATTTTATATTTAATCTGTATTTACAGTATCTATATTTTAGATTCTACTGTTAGTGTTATCTGTATGCACCAAGGGTCTGAGAGTAACACAATTTCAATTCTCTGTGTGTATGTGCTGTACATGTGGAAGAATTGACAATAAAGCAGACTTTGACTTTGACTGAAAAAACATTCATCAGTTTGACAGCAGGTGCTGCGAATGCTCACAACACAACCAAATAAAGAATTTTATTTGCAATTTTATTTTCTTTCTTTGGTTGGGTTGTGGCAGGTGCTGCGAATGCTCACAACACAACCAAATAAAGAATTTTATTTGCAATTTTATTTTCTTTCTTTGGTTGGGTTGTGAGCATTTGCAGTGTGTGTGTTGTCAAATTGATAAAGTTGTTTTCTTAATTTTTCTATTTGCAGCACACTGAGCTCTCTCGGCCACCGTAGAAAGCAGACAACAGCTACACCAAATTATAATCATTTTGTTAAATTTTTACAAAATAAGATACAATAATCTATATTAAAAAATACAGACACTAATCCAATATTTCTGTAGTGAAAACTATTCTATTATCTCACGGCTTCTTTCCAAACTATACTTTTCCCTTCAGATTTTGACATCTTTATATTTACTTCAATATTCTCTTTTTTAATATTGAGTTTCAGTCCCTATTTTGTACCCTGGAGATAGAAAAAAAATATTTTTTTATCTTTTTAAAAAAAATGTTAAACTCAAAGTATTTTTCTACTATAAACACCAAATCTGATGAACTGCTGATAACTTTAATTGTTCTTTAGCCTCACTGATGAAGGATCAAGAATAAACACCAACCTGTTTGTTCTTCAGTGTGTTTCATTCTGCAGGGTTCTGGATCGCTCATGTTCTCTCTGTCCTTCAATAAACTCTGTCTCTGCAGATTTCTCTTCTTCCTGATGCTTTGACGCTCGTCTTCACTTGTAGACTGATGGGAATATTGCAGCATTTATTGCTGAACTGCAGTGCGAGGAGCTTCACTGAAGGTGTGCTTGTTGTGGGAGGAGCTTCACTGAAGGTGTGCTTGTTGTGGGAGGAGCTTTGCTGAAGGTGAGCTTGTTGTGGGAGGAGCTTCACTAAAGGTGTGCTTGTTGTGGGAGGAGCTTCGCTGAAGGTGTGCTTGTTGTGGGAGGAGCTTCGCTGAAGGTGTGCTTGTTGTGGGAGGAGCTTCACTGAAGGAGGAGCAGATCTGCAAAAGTTTGAGTTTGGTTTTCACAATTAACATAAGCATTTACATTTACCTGCTATTTACAGTAAAATATCGGACTACAAATTCACACATGCATTTCTGTTTGTCTGTTAGATTTTTACATTTAATATTTGCAAATATTACAAATGTTAAGAATAAAATCAAAAGAATAAACAGAAGTACAGTTATGTAACCAACAAAAATCAGTGTTTGCATAATTCCTTCCATTTGAGTTTAAAGTTTTGTTCATTAGTTTTTACTTTTGTTTTGGTTTTCATTAAACAGTTTAACACACACTAATGAAATAAATGATGTTAGGGCATCTGTATCTTGTAGATATCACAATAGTGACTGCATAGTTTAAGTCTCTGATAAGAATGAATTGAACTTTAACTGGTAATGTACAGGAGATCAGCATAATGAATGAGGTGAAAACAGGGTCTATTATCATGAAATAAAGAGGATTTTCAGCAGCTGCTAATATTGATGAGTCTCAAACTATAAACCAGTGGTTCTCAACCTTTTTTTCCACCGGGCCGCTTTATGGTCCAAGTCTCGCGGGCCACACGCATATCATTCGGGCCACACGCATATCATTTACATATTACGTCAGCAATACAAACCAACCTGATTTATAATATTATAGCCTAAATATTATGATATCTAATCGATTACATTCACTGAAATAAATAAATAATTATACTCCCCATAAATAACACCCAATTTTGTGAACTTCTGCTCGAAAAGGAGTAACAGCACAATCATAGGCGGAGTTTCACTTTTATGCGTGGGGGGGCACCATTATAACACATATTCTACATTAAAAAATTAATTTAGAATGAACAATAACTGCTGTACAAAGAGTAAAAAAAAGAAAAGGAAAAAATCCATACATAATGTAGAAAAGCCGCCTCTTTTTCCGAATTGCGCCGATGACCACTATCTTTTCTTTCATCTCTTCTGATAAATTTTCAGTCAAATCG
>NW_015507881.1:8801-12903 GCF_001515645.1 Sinocyclocheilus grahami | reverse complement strand
TACAAACCAACCTGATTTATAATATTATAGCCTAAATATTATGATATCTAATCGATTACATTCACTGAAATAAATAAATAATTATACTCCCCATAAATAACACCCAATTTTGTGAACTTCTGCTCGAAAAGGAGTAACAGCACAATCATAGGCGGAGTTTCACTTTTATGCGTGGGGGGGCACCATTATAACACATATTCTACATTAAAAAATTAATTTAGAATGAACAATAACTGCTGTACAAAGAGTAAAAAAAAGAAAAGGAAAAAATCCATACATAATGTAGAAAAGCCGCCTCTTTTTCCGAATTGCGCCGATGACCACTATCTTTTCTTTCATCTCTTCTGATAAATTTTCAGTCAAATCGTTTTCTGTGTGCTAGATCAGAACTAGAGCCCTGCATTTCAGCCCGGGCCCAATGGGCCCCGACTTTTTTTCGGGCTGGGCTTTGGGACAATTTTCATGTCATAGTTTAGACGCGGGCCGGGCCTCGGGCCTGTTTTAGGCTTCTCCTTATTTTTATATTTTAGACATCCATCAATTAGTGATGAAAAAAGATTGCCGCGCTGGTGGAAACAACACAAGACCGTGCTACCGAGACTGTTAAGAGCGGCTCGACATGTTTAGTGTCCCGCAGCAGCAGTATGGTGCGTGCCGTCAGCGCAACTGAACAGTTCTGTGTTCAAATGCATGCAATAGGCTTAAGTTTGCCGCAAAGCATCTGCAAAAGTAATTACTAGGGCTGAACAATTAATTGCATTTGCGATAATATCGCGATATGAGAATACGCAATTTTTCAATCACTGAGGCTGCGATTACACGGTCACGTGACACGCGAGAGTAAAGAGGTGTGTTCCACTTGAAGATCAGATCTGTGTATGACATCAAAGTACGGTGAGAGAAAGCATAAGGAGACGTCCGCTCTCTTATAGCTCTCGCAGTACTTTAATGACACACACCCATCGGTCTAAGCAGCGCTGCTTCAAGTCGAGCGCGGGCCATCAGCAGAAAAAGAAAAGAAATAAATCAGTAAACAGCCAAAGGATGTAACTTAGAATGGGAGATGGATTGGTTTGTGAAAGCAAAGAGAAAAGCCATAGATGAAGTCGCACAGACGCAGGCAGGTGCTGGTCATTTAAAAGCTAAATGCAGAAAATGTGAGGAGGCATATCTTGCTCTCGGCTTCACTCACTGTGTCTAAGTTATACCGGACACTACAGTTGTTGTGTCGCGCCGCAACAGCTCTACACTGGACGTGACAAAGCAACCATTGCAAATCATTTTAACTTTGTCAGTACGTCATAAATAGAACATGGCATTAGTTTAATGTCGCGCCGCATCCAGTGTACACAGTGTCACTGATTATAATGGGTTCTACTGTATTTTGCTGCTCGCGTCCGGTGTAGACACGGTGTTTAATGTCGTTGGTGAGGAGGAAAGCCTGTGTGTGTCCTATGCCTTAGCGCAACCGGGGTGCCGTGTAAAAAATATATATTTTTAAATTGCTAAAATGTTCATAAAAGCAGCTATTATATAATATCAATTTCTGATGTCGCCAATAATTAGAGATGCACTGAAATTTCGGCTGCCGAAAATTAGTTCACCGCTCAGGATTCACTTTCACGTGTTGTGGCGCTCTGTGTATTATCCGCTCTATGCGTGTGCGCTCCGCTCGCTCAACTCGTCCCCGTAGGTTTTTTTTCATTAAAAAAAGCATTCATTTTTCATAATGTTTAATGAAATTATTTGGTAGTCTGTGGTGGAATGGGGATTCGGGAAAAGGGGGGTAAAAAAAGGGTTTAAAGGGGGGTGCGACCAAAAAAGTTTGAGAACCACTGGTCTAAAGCTAACAGACAGTGTTTAGTGCAGTCCATATGTTTATTACAGTGACTTTGAATGACCTAAAGTAGTGCGGTAAAGCAACAGATTCGTTTTTATATTTCTGCAATCTACTTTAGTTTGTGGGAAAAATTATCGTTTTTTTCGATGCATCGTTGTTCTGCATTAAACGATTCTGAATCGATGCAGAGATTTAAATAATCGATGTCTTAAGTCTAAATGAAAAAAGTCAGATTTGTGCTAGTTTGCAATACATTCTTTCGGAATTTGTCGGCCACAGAGCCCTAGCACGTTTACGTGCGTTTCTTACGTCAGACGAAGTGTGTCTGCATTCACTAAGGCGCTAGTACGTGACAAAATGGCCGATGCTACACACATTAGAGCGGCACCTGCAACGTTAAAAGCTGACGCTTGGAAGCATTTTGTTTTTTTAGAAACCGAGAAAGACGGCAAACGGACACTTGATAAAAGCTACACTATGTGTAGGATGTGTGAGGTGAAAATAAAATATTTTGGCAACACAACAAACATGAGGAATCACCTTCAACGCTGCCACGCAGATGTGAACGCAGAAGGACCCGTTGTTGCTGCTAACCAAACAACTCTAACCACTCTTCCTGCAAACCCGCAAAGGGCAAGGAAAATAACAAAATCCATTGCCGAGTACGTTGCATCGGATTTGCGCCCTTACTCCGTGGTGGAAGGAAGGGGGTTTCGTGCAATGATGCATACAATGGACCCACGGTATAAAATCCCCTCACGTCGTTTTTTTGCAGAGACCGTAATACCAAATCTGTACCAAAGCACCAAAACAACAGTACTGGAGTCGCTGAAAAAAGCAGGTAAAATAGCATTGACTTGTGATGCCTGGACATCTGTTGCTACGGATTCGTACATCACTGTAACAGCCCATTATATCTCGGATGACTAGCGGTTGTTGTCCCATGTTTTGCAAACTAGGGCTGTCTACGAGAGTCACACAGGCGCTAATATAGTTGACCTAATACAAAAAGTCGCTGAGGAATGGCAGTTTCCCACGAGAGACTTGGGTGTTAAGGGCCTTTCGCACAGCTTTAGTTCCAGAACTAAATGTACAGTACTAAAGTACTGGGACGATTTTGCGCGAACTATTTCCCAGTACCATTTAAAGGGTTGCATTCGCACCAACAGTGTACGTAAGCCGATCGACACACAGTGACATCATTTGTGCGCGGCGTTCAACAACGAAAACAAAGAAGAACAACATTAACAACAGGAGGATGGAGGACGCTGTGATCGGAGTTGTGTGTTTGTTGTCTCGCGGGTTTCCCAATAATGGACATGGAAAGTCGACGTATACATAAAGCGATTAAAAGAACGGAAAGAAGGACTAAGAATCTCCAACGACAACTGGCCGTGCTACATTTGCTACAAGTGCCTGCACCTCAGCGTCCGTCCATCTATCGCTGTTCTCCATACTTGCAAAATAAGTTGACGCAATGTTTACAGTATGTTTACACTGTGTTTTAAATCATGGCGGGTGAGGGTGTTTCCATACGCGTTTGGCCAATCAATGTCTACTTACGTCACGATTAGTACCAGTTGTGCTGGTTAGACCCTGCTCCGGAGTAGGAGCTAATTTGGTTCTCGAAAAAGCACCCAGTTCCGGCGGTGCGAAAACGGCAAAAAGTGGGTAGTTCCACAATTAGTTCTGGTACTATGAAAAGGTTCCCGCAGTGCGAAAGGCCCTTTAGTGACCGACAACACATCAAACATGGTGGTTGCTGCTCAGCTGGGGGGATTTGTGCATGTGCGATGTGTTAATGCTGTCAGTTATCTATTTGTTTTCAGCAAATGCTGCTACTGGCACTTTTTGAATATTGCGCTTGCACACTGTTGTGTAATAGTGTAAAGTAATAAATTAATCGTGTGAAATATCTTTTTTGCTTCACCCTTGAGTTCTGTGGTTGTTTAAAAAGTAGTAGAATTTTACATAGATGGTACAACATTGTGATGCATCGTTAATCGTAATCGAATCGTGGGCCTCTGAATCGTAATCGAATCGTGAGATACCCATAGATTCCCACCCTTATTAGTTTGTGTGATTTGTTACTGACTTTCATATTAACGTTTACACCAGGCTATTTAAACATAATTATTACATGCTTACAAGGTTGGAAGTTCAACAAATCAGTCAATGTACTGTGATTGTAGTTGTTAAATAAAAATGTCATTCATATCAATTCATGCATCACCTAATTTCATCGTAACATATAGGCCTGGC
>NW_015507881.1:0-7084 GCF_001515645.1 Sinocyclocheilus grahami | reverse complement strand
TTCCCAGTACCATTTAAAGGGTTGCATTCGCACCAACAGTGTACGTAAGCCGATCGACACACAGTGACATCATTTGTGCGCGGCGTTCAACAACGAAAACAAAGAAGAACAACATTAACAACAGGAGGATGGAGGACGCTGTGATCGGAGTTGTGTGTTTGTTGTCTCGCGGGTTTCACAATAATGGACATGGAAAGTCGACGTATACGTAAAGCGATTGAAAGAACGGAAAGGAGGACTAAGAATCTCCAACGACAACTGGCCGTGCTACATTTGCTACAAGTGCCTGCACTTCAGCGTCCGTCCATCTATCGCTGTTCTTCATACTTGCGAAATAAATTGACACAATGTTTACAGTATGTTTACACTGTGTTTTAAATCATGGCGGTGGTAGGGGTTTTCATACGCGTTTGGCCAATCAATGTCTACTTACGTCACGATTAGTACCAGTTGTGCTGGTTAGACCCTGCTCCGGAGTAGGAGCTAATTTGGTTCTCGAAAAAGCACCCAGTTCCGGCGGTGCGAAAACGGCAAAAAGTGGGTAGTTCCACAATTAGTTCTGGTACTATGAAAAGGTTCCCGCAGTGCGAAAGGCCCTTTAGTGACCGACAACACATCAAACATGGTGGTTGCTGCTCAGCTGGGGGGATTTGTGCATGTGCGATGTGTTAATGCTGTCAGTTATCTATTTGTTTTCAGCAAATGCTGCTACTGGCACTTTTTGAATATTGCGCTTGCACACTGTTGTGTAATAGTGTAAAGTAATAAAGTAATAGTGTGAAATATCTTTTTTGCTTCACCCTTGAGTTCTGTGGTTGTTTAAAAAGTAGTAGAATTTTACATAGATGGTACAACATTGTGATGCATCATTAATCGTAATCGAATCGTGGGCCTCTGAATCGTAATCGAATCGTGAGATACCCATAGATTCCCACCCTTATTAGTTTGTGTGATTTGTTACTGACTTTCATATTAACGTTTACACCAGGCTATTTAAACATAATTATTACATGCTTACAAGGTTGGAAGTTCAACAAATCAGTCAATGTACTGTGATTGTAGTTGTTAAATAAAAATGTCATTCATATCAATTCATGCATCACCTAATTTCATCGTAACATATAGGCCTGGCATACAGAAAATAACATTTAGGTTTAATCTATCTAATAGTGTGTTGGTCATACTATACAATGATTTATAGCTTGTCTTTGTTGAATAATACAGAACATAAAGAGCTTTAAAAAATAATTGCATATTAAATCACAATTGCGGTAAAAAAAAATCGCAATTAGATTATTTTCCAAAATCGTTCAGCCCTAGTAATTACCATGAATGCGTCAGGGGGAAACAGTAAGGAGATATTTGAATTATTTACTAATAAACTAGTGTTTGCTGAGTCGGTGTCGCAAGGATGAAGTTGTCGATCCTGACTCGCCATCTCCTCATTAGACGCGCCTTTCCTCCTTGATTAACTATAAAAATTGCTGATCCAGTCCTTGCTGTTTCAGGATCTTTCGAGCCATCTGTATAAATTTGAATATAGTCCCTGTATTTATCATCCACATATGTGTCTACTATTATTTATTGTTTTGATTTGATGTAATTCAAAATCAACTTCCATGGTTTCAATCATCCATGCTGGAAAGTCAGGCCATACAATAGTTGGGAAGAACTCTTTTACGTCTCATCTCCTATCCATCCAAAACTAAACTTTGGTGCCCTTTCCTTTTCCCAGCTAGCTTGCAGTACTCTCTTAGTAGGATGTCCATCTCTATGTCCCTTTAGATTAATCCAATAATTTACCAGCAAGTGTTTATGTCGAATATCCTGTAGAATTTCTCCCGCTTCCACTTGTAGTGCACATACTGGTGATGTTTTTACTGCTCCTAAGCATAGTCTTAATGCTTTAGCCTGTATTATATCAAGTCTCGCAAGTACAGATGTGGCTGCTGATCCATATACCACACTTCCATAATCTATTCTTGACCTTATTAAACTTACATATATATATTTCAGTGATTGATAATCCGCTCCCCATTCTAACCCTTATAAACTTCTCATTGTATTTATTACTTTTTTACACTTATCCTCCGCATTCCTTATATGTTCTACCCATGTTAATTTTGGATCAAAATGTACTCCTAGAAAGCAAAATTTATTAACTCTCTCCAAATTACTTCCGTATAGTTTTAAATTAAAGCTTTCATTGATTTTCCTACTTGTAAAAAACTTTAATTTAGTTTTTTCAACAGAAAATGTAAAACCCCATTTTATTTCCCACTTCTCAACCTGCTGAATACCATCTTGCACTTTCTTAACTATATGTTCTACATTTCTTCCTCTTTTCCCTATTGACTGTGGAGATGACCGTGGACTTCAGGAGAAACCCCTCTGCACTCCCCCCACTCACCATCATGGACAGCACTGTGACTGCAGTGGAGTCATTCAGGTTCCTGGGCACCACAATCTCTCAGGACCTGAAGTGGGACACTCACATTGACTCCATTGTGAAAAAGGCCCAGCAGAGGTTGTACTTCCTTCGCCAGCTGAGGAAGTTCAACCTGCCACAGGAGCTGCTGAAACAGTTCTACTCCGCCATTATTGAATCTGTCCTCTGCACTTCAATAACTGTCTGGTTCAGCTCAGCTACCAAATCTGACCTCAGAAGACTTCAGAGGGTAGTCCGGACTGCTGAGCGAATCATTGGTACAACCCTCCCTTCTCTCCAAGAACTGTACTCGTCCAGAGTGAGCAAAAGGGCTGGCAGAATCACTCTGGACCCCTCACATCCAGCACACTCCCTTTTTGAACTGTTGCCATCTGGTCGACGCTCCAGAGCTCTGAGCACCAGAACGACCAGACACCGGAACAGTTTCTTCCCTCAGGCCATCCATCTCATGAACACTTGACAATAACTGTGGAACACACACTATTTATTCACTCATACCCTTATTTATCTAACACTCATACTCAGTCTACATTTCAATTTGCACATAATATACCTGTACATACAACTGTCTATTGTTATATACCTGTACATACAATTGTCGATTTGTATATTTTTATTCCTTAGTTACTTGTTCTATTTTTCTATTTTTTATTATCTGTGTTTTTGTTCTGTCACTGTCATTCTGTTACACTGTGGAGCTTCTGTCATGAAAACAAATTCCTCGTATGTGTAAACATACCTGGCAATAAAAACTCATTCTGATTCTGATTCTGATTCTGATACCTCGAGTTGTCCTAGACGCGGTGCTGCGCTTCTCGTCAGGTGTGCGATACCTCGAGCTGTCCTAGACGCGGCGCTGCGCTTCTCGTCTGGTGTGCGATACCTCGAGCTGTCCTAGACCACATAGAAAGAAAGGACGGTCCCGCCGGTCTGTGTGGGTTCATGAGATTTTGGGCGCGCGAAAACAGCTCAGTGAGTATCATCGTTTGGTCCAAGAACTGAAGTTGGACGGAAGCCGGTTCAATGAGTACTTTCGGATGAGCAGGGCACAATTTGAAGTGTTGCTCCAGAAAATCGGACCTTCTATTACAAGGCAAGACACAAATTACCGGGAAGCCATCAGCTCGGAAGAACGTCTCTCCATTTGTCTGAGGTAACCGATGTGCATAGGTGAAATAATTATTATGCTTACATTGATATTTTTCTAATTAATTTGAAAATGCCAAGGTGTTTTATCAGTGAAGTAAAAATAATATATTTGTCAAATATTTGTCTTGTAGAGTGTAGCATATTTATTAAGTTTCTAGGTATTTATGATTCAGTAATATATATTTTAAAGCTATATTTTACATATCCGAACACATGAATCATTTAATATAATTAAAGCATGAATCATTTAATATAATTAAAGCATGTGTGTGTGTGTGTATATATATATATACACACACACACACATGCACACATAAAATGTATGACCCATTGCAACTTTTTATTTTATTTCAGGTATCTATCAACAGGAGACTCATTCCGATCAATAGCTTTCAGCTACAGGGTGGGTTACTGCACAGTGGCAAGAATTGTAAAAGATGTGTGTGAGGCAATATGGTCTGGCATGGTCCAGGAACACATGCCTTTCCCTGAACAACACCACTGGAAGAGGATCGCTGAAGACTTCCATAGGCTATGGAACTTCCCCAGCTGCCTGGGAGCAATTGATGGGAAGCATGTTGCAATGCAGGCCCCATTATCAACAGGGTCCATGTATTACATTACAAAGGGAGCTTCTCCATCGTCCTCCTAGCAGTATTTGATGCCAGGTACCTTTTCCGGATGGTGGATGTGGGGGCATATGGGGAAAGCAGTGATGGTGGGACCCTCTGTGCCTCTGACTTTGGTAAGGCCCTCCACCAGGGGACCCTTGACCTGCCAGAGGATGCACCTTTACCAGGAGCAGAAGACCTCCAACCTGTGCCACATGTATTTGTGGGTGATGAGGCTTTTCCTCTGAAGAACCTTCTCCGACCCTATCCAGGAAAACACCTTGACAGGGAGTGTGTTCAATTACCGTCTTTCCCGTGCAAGGAGGATGGTGGAGTGCACATTTGGGATCCTTGCTGCTCAATGGAGACTCTACCACAGAGTGCTTGGTGTCTCACCAAAAGTTGCTGATGCAGTGGTGAAGGCCACTTGCATCCTTCACAATTTCCTTCGCTTTGAGGATGCTGGTGAAGAGGAAGGAAGTTGTGCCCCCCTGCCATTAGAGCAGCAGCTTGCTATGCAGCCCATCCAGCGAGTAGGCAGCAACAACGCCTCTAGGGAAGCACTAGAAATTAGACAGAGGTACACCACCTACTTCTCTTCTCCTGCAGGTGAGAATTTTTGAAGTTGCATGGCAGCATTCTGTCATCTACCATCAGTAACATCAACATCAGGACCGCCACCAGTAGTATCAAGAAAGGCTCTTTTAAGAGACACCCAAAACCTTAAAAAATGAGCATATTTCCATTGTTGCTTTCACCAGCAAGCTATACATTGCAACAAAAAATAAAACACTGACCAAAATTTAAAGTAAAAGAAATAACTGGGAAAGTAGATTAATTTAATATATTTTTTTTAATCATCAAATTCCATGTACATATTCATAAATAAAAGTGTCATGAAAATAAATATAAAAATTGAAGCAATTACAGCTGTATATAAGTATTTCTCTGTGTGTGTGTGTCTGTTTGTGTGTATGTACGTATGTGAGTGTTTTAAATTGTGAATTTTGTGAGTGAGTTTTATTTTAACCTCTGAACGACGGCGTGGAGGAAGGCGTCTTAAAGCCCCAGATAAACTTAAGAGAACATGCTCGTCATTGTCTAGCTTATTATTAATTGCCTTCAGGACACAGCGCTGATATTCTGAGATATCTGGTTCAGACTCTCTCTTTGGAGCCAGAGTATTTCACGTGTGCAGGGTGGTGGCACATCAGGGGAGTCAGGAGATCTAGGCCGTGTGCTGTTGGCCTGGGTTTGGGTCAGTGACAGGGATTGTGCATTCTCATCTGTTGTCTGTGAGTGGAAAAAATGTATAGCAATTTATTTATAACATATACTGCTGCTATTACTACTATTAATGATAGCCTAATAATTCCTTTGACAGAAAAAAACGTCAATAATTGCAATTTATTAAACAGATATAGCAGCAAAACAGATATAGCATCACTTTAACATTGATGAGCCATGCCTCCTGATCCACTAACTGAACCGTAATAAACGTGATACAATGGCAATGGCAAGTGGAAATATTGGTTTAATTAAGCCATATGTGTTTGAATCAGAAATAAGTTGGTATGCGCAATGTAAGCAAGGAGACTGATGGCTAACTTTGTGAGGTAACATTATCTGTTTGCGCTGGTTCGTACACGGATAATGACTGATTAAATTATGTTTTTACTAGCGGACAACTACAGTGGATACTGTAACATTCGTTAAATTTACTTACTTGACGATGTTGTGTCCTCAAAATGCCTTAAAGACTCAAATGCAGCCGAGTTTGTGATTCTAATCCACGCGCAAAAGCGTGTGACCTGTGGATGTCAACGCGGGAGAGGTGCGTCTGACTCCGGGCTACTTTTACACTGCTGCCGCGGGTTATTATTCAAGTTGTCAGTGGTTAAGTTGTATTTACAACACTGTTCCAGAACAGTTTAACCCAAATCCAGATGTGTGCAGCACATTTTATGGAGGACTGTTTACTGATCCTGGGAGAGTTGACTACAATGTTGGCAGTTCTGACTCACGTAAGTACGTTTTCATTTAACGTTAAAGAATTTGCCACTGATGATTCAAACATGAGTTTTGAGCAGTGTAGAGTAGCGCTTGTTGTTTGTCATTTCTCCGATCACAAATGCAGACATGGTTTTATGTTTACGCGGCGCGATGCAATGCGATGCAATGCAACGCAACGCGTAAAAAGACAGTATAAGTCATTATAATCAGTAATTATGTCCCCACTGGATGCAACAAATGCCTCGTTTATAATGGGTTTTAATGTTTTTGTCTCGTCGCTCCGGCCGGACACGGCGTCACAGTACGGTGAGGGGCGTAACATTTCCGTCTCACGCTTGAGGTATTTGGCCAATCAAAACGCACTGGATAGCCGGCCAATCACAGTACACCTCGCTTTTTCAGAACGATGAGCTTTGTAAAAATCGATGCGTTTCAGAAAGGCGGGGCATAGAGGAAAAACAATAATGTACAGTATGTGGAAAATAATGTGTTTTTTAAACCGCATAAACATTTCATTACACCGAATACACAAAATAATGTTCTTTTTAGTGGCATCATATGACCCTTTAAAGAATTTATGGTATTAAAGAATCGCATTACATGATACGTTCCATCTTGTAATGTCACAAAAGCTGATCATGTTGTTTGCTTAAGTCTGTTGACAGCAATAAAATGAGCTTAATGTGGCAATTAACAGATCTGAAGTCATCAGCATAATGGTGGCATCATCATCAGCATAATAAGCATAATAGTCATCAGCATAATAAGGTTAAAACAGGATTTATTGACATCCATATAATGAACGAGGTGAAAACATGTGCTATTATCATGAAATAAAGATTTTCAGCAGCTGATAATATTG
>NW_015507880.1:38271-39583 GCF_001515645.1 Sinocyclocheilus grahami | reverse complement strand
CTTGCCTGATGGCAGTGTTTCAGCTTGTAGTGTGCGAACCTCATCAATACGAGATGTGCTTCCACTCTGCTTGCACTGTACTGATCCTGCAAATAAAAAACAAAAAAGTCAAACTCCAGCCAAGTACACATACACATGTTACATACAGAAATATTCACTGAAAATCTTACTTGAAACTAACGATAATGAGATCAGATTAAGAAAACGCTAAAAAGTAACTTATATGTACACGGTTTATCTATTTATCAACATTAACTTAATCCACAATTTTAGCAGTGATGGGAAGTCCGGTTCTCTCGGACAATCCGTTTCAATGAACCGGTTCACCAGTACTTTTACGTCCTCACCTAATGAGGCCAGTTCTATCGTGAATGAAAATACGCTCAAACACATTCAAATAAATTAATTTGTAATCATAACTTAAGTTAAATAATAATAATCATCACCATCATCGTCGTCTTGGAAAAGTTTCTTACATTAGCGTTTTGCAAAAGCAACTAACGATAATGAGATCAGATTAAGAAAACGCTAAAAAGTCACTTATATGTACACGGTTTATCTATTTATCAACATTAACTTGATCCACAATTTTAGTAGTGATGGGAAGTCCAGTTCTCTCGGACAATCCGTTTCAATGAACCGGTTCACCAGTTCTTTTACGTCCTCACCTAATGACGCCATTTCTATCGTGAATGAAAATACGCTCAAACACATTCAAATAAAGTAATTTGTAATCATAACTTAAGTTAAATAATAATAATCATCATCACCATCATCGTCGTCTCGGAAAAGTTTCTTACATTAGCGTTTTGCATAAGCACCACATAAGGCTCTGATGTGCAAACAGATGTTTTACAAGTCTTATAGATATTTGTTGAAATAGTCTTCATTGGCTTTTTACAGAAACGAGGATTTTTTTACAGAAATGATGATTCAGCTCATAAAGCTTAAACTATAACGTGCATACAATAGTAAATAGCAAATTTCATTTACGTTTACACTGAACAGTTGTTGCATTTCATTCATGTTAAAATGCTGTTTGATATAACTAATAGCATTTGCATTTTCCAGTAACTTTAGGCATACGTTTTATTTTTTTATTAATTAACTTACATTTCGCTAAATTCACAGTGTAACGTTACTGGAGATCCAAGACGCGCGGCTGCAAGTTAACAGTTCGGTAGAGCACTCATGCTCAGTATCAGCTGTTCGTATTCATCAGTTCTCTCAGCACAGCATGTCTCAATTCAGTGAACGTTTGGAGTTAATGGCGTAACATATACTCCGAAATATTGGTTTATTTCAAGTCTGA
>NW_015507880.1:32352-37985 GCF_001515645.1 Sinocyclocheilus grahami | reverse complement strand
TTATTTATATAGCGCTTTTAACAATACAGATTGTGTCAAAGCAACTGAACAGCATTAATTAGGAAAATAGTGTCAATAATGCAAAATGACAATAGTAAACACTCATTTTTCAGTTAAAGACAGTTCATCATTGAATTCAGTGATGTCATCATCCAGCTCAGTTCAGTTTAAATAGTATCTTTGCAATCATTTGCAATCAAGTCAACGATATCGCTGGAAATGAAGTGTCCCCAACTAAGCAAGCCAGAGCTTGCAATGAGATACAGCCTTGGTCTGACGCAAGAAGCAAGTCATTTGTAATTTTAACAAGTGCAGTTTCTGTGCTATGGTGGGGCCTGAAGCCTGACTGAAATTCTTCATAGAGATAATTTTTTTGCAGGAAGGAGCTCAATTGAGCAGACAAAATTTTTCTAATATTTTAGACATAAAAGGAAGATTTGAGATGGGTCTGTAATTAGCCAGTTCACTAGGATCTAGTTGTGGTTTCTTAATAAGAGGCTTAATGACCGCCAGCTTGAATGTTTTTGGGACGTGACCTAAAGACAACGACGAGTTAATAATATTGAGAAGTGGTTCTTCTGCTACAGGTAACAACTCTTTCAGTAATTTAGTGGGTACAGGATCTAACAGGCATGTTGTTGGTTTAGATGCAGTGATACGTTTATTTAGCTCTTCCTGTCCTATAGCTGTAAAGCACTGCAGTTTATTTTTTGGTGCGATGAATGAAGCTAAAGTATTATATGCTGTAGAATCTACATTTGTTATTGTATTTCTGATGTTATCCGTTTTATCAGTGAAGAAATTCATAAAGTCATTACTATTAAACTGTGAGGGAATATTTAGATTGGGTGGCGTCTGGTTATTATTTGTTAATCTAGCCGTTGTGAATAAAAACCTTGGATTGTTTTGGTTATTTTCTATGAGTTTGTGGATATGCTCGGCCCTGGCAGCTTTTAGAGCCTGTCTATAGCTGGACATACTGTTTTTCCACGCATTTCTAAAAACTACCAATTTAGTTTTTTTTCCATTTGCGCTCAAGACTATTAGTTTTTTTTTCTTGAGAGAATGGGTATTACTGTTGTACCATGGCGCAGTATGTTTTTCTCTAACCTTTTTTAATTTGATGGGGGCAACATCTTCTAATGTATTAGAGAAGATAGTGCCCATGTTGCTAGTCATTTTGTCTAGTTCATGTGTATTTATGGGTACACAGAGCAGTTGAGATAAATCAGGCAGGTTATTTGTGAATCTGTCTTTGGTGGATGGAACATTAGTTCTGCCCGGACGATAACGCGGAGCCATATAGTTAATATTAGTAATATGCAGCATGCACGATACAAGGAAATGGTCAGTAACATCATCACTTTGAGGTACGATATCTATATCAGTAAGATCAATTCCATGCGATATAATTAAATCTAGCGTATGATTAAAACGATGAGTGGGCCCGGTGCGTTTTGCTTAACTCCAAAAGAGTTTATTAGGTCAGTAAACGCACGTCCTAATGCATCATTTGTATTATCAACGTGAATGTTAAAATCTCTGACAATTAGCGCTTTATCAACAGTAACCAATAGGTCTGAGAGGAAATCTGCAAATTCTTTTAGAAAATCTGTATACGGCCCTGGTGGTCTATACACAGTAGCCAGAGCAAGAGATACGATAGATTTCTTTTGCATATCTGACAGTGTAACATTAAGCATTAGTATTTCGAATGAGTTAAACCTGTATCCTGTCTTCTGAGTAACATTGAGAATATCACTATATATTGCAACACCGCCGACCACGACCAGTCTGACGGGGCTCATGCTTATAACAGTAGCTTGGTGGAGTAGACTCACCAACAGTGGATGTTGGTGAGATCAAATATCTGTGTGCTGCACTGGCTGTCATCAGACTCCTTGTGCATACAAAAATCTCACTGGATTATTACAATTAATCGCAAAATAAATGTTTTCTAATGTAAACTGATATTTCCTACTCACACACTAAAGCAAAAGATAGAAATAACACATAAAACCATTTTTTGTGGTGAAAAAACTAATAGCCTAAGACTTTTGCACAGTACTGCTTATGGATGTATACGTTTCCAGCTCTGCACTCATGTCTGGCTCCCTGTGAGTGATGTGTGTGTGACCGTGAGATGAGTGTGGAAGAGAGTAAAGCCATAGACGCAGGTAATTACACACACACTCTCACACAGGCCAGATTTATAGTGCTCCGAATCGCACACTAAACTCTGCCCGCGACTCTTTACTGCTCCGCTTATGATGCATTACTTCCAGCCGCACATACATCTCTCTGCTGCTTCACTTTCATTCCCTTTTACATTTCCATGCTCATTCTCCAGACTCTCGCTGTCCCTCGCAATTAAAACAGACCGTTTGTGCTACTGTACCTTTAAGACTTCTGTATGCAAATAACCTCTGTGTACCACATAATGTCGCTCACTAGGACCGGTCAAGTTGTGGAGTTCTGAATTAGATGTTTATAATGTATGCATATGTGGGCGGGCATATGTTAATGAGTGTGTTGTGATATCATAACCATCTGGTTTAGATCCCGTAAAGGAAGATCATCTGTCATAACTGTATATAAAGCCAGTAACTGGATATCTCCGCTGCTCTTTCCGCTCGTATAAATGAGTGTGTGTTCTGCTGTTAGTCAGCTTTCATATTCATTTCTGGGCAGGACGAGAAACAATCATTTACAATGTGTAAACGGTGTTTACCGTTACTCGCACATCTTCTGGAACGGCAGGGAGTTTATTGGCCCTTTGAGAGGCGAGAGAAAATGAGACGCGTCTTCGCTCATTACTCTGCTGCAGCTATAGAAACTCACAGATGGAGAGAACCAGGAGAAAAAAACAGTAGATGAAATGATCCGATGTTTATAGGGAATTTTTTCTAACCATTTTTCAGTGGACATTTAACCCACTAGTCACATTTAATTATTTGAAATTGTATTATTTGATGGTTTAATTATTAATATAATGTGTAACTGATAATGTGTGTGTGTGTGTGTGTGTGTGTATGTATATATATACATATATACATATACACACACACACACACACACACATATATATATATAATTTTTTTTTTTTTTTTTTTTATAATTTTTAGTTAGTGCTATGTTTTACATTTAATTCAGTGTGTATTTAATTTGTAATTAATATAATGTGTAATCAAAATTAGAGGTATTAATATAATTAACAGCAAATAAATATATATTTGTATTTATACATTTAGTTATTTTTAAATAAAGTTTAAATAAATACATAATATAATACATAATTAAATATATTTAAATGACATAATACATGATTAAAAATAGCCTACGCCTCTCTGAAATCTTCGGGTCTCGAGTCCTTATTCTGTGTGTATCTTTTGAAAGTTTTTGACCCGTTTTATCGTCCAGCAGGTGGTAATCGTGCATCTCGAGTTCGTAATGACTTTTTAATAAGGCGTTTTTGACTTGTTTTACAGTGAAAATACAGAATAAGTCCTAGAAACTAGATAAACGTTCATGGAAAGCAACGTTGCATGAGATATTAAGACTGGTTTTAGATGTTAGACTTGTTTTAGGCTTGTTTTGTGTCTTTAATTTGAGTGATTTTTTTGTTTCTGCACTATTGTGCACTTTATTTTAACTTTATTCCTAAAACCAATGAAACAATCACTTAAATTCAAGATGCAATCCAAGAAAACAACTACTAATGCTACTAATGCAGTGGTGCTTTTCAAGCATGTATGATAATTCAATAATTCTTAGATATTTTAGCTGGAAATGATTCATAATTACTCATTACGAATAGTGTTTTTGCTGTGTAACGATGCTTGACATAAACAGCTTCACTAATGAGAAGTGAAGATGGTTTCTGGCCCATTTTTAGTGGAAACACTTGCTGTAATCTGTGCGTGTCTCTTTCATAACACTTACAGTAGAAGGAATAAGGAATGACTCTGACGTCCAAGCGATTATACAACTGATATCCAAATGATTCCCAGTGCTCAGATGCTCCTCATCATCTCAAAGCATCTTCAAGAGGAGAGAAAACAGAACAGACGAACTCCGGCACTATGTATATATATGTATATATATATGTGTATATGTGTGTGTATATGCATATGTATATGTGTGTGAAACAAAAACATTTTATTTTATGAATATATATCTTACATGCACACACAAGTGTATGTATGAAAAATGTATATAATAAAAACAATTATTTTTAAATGTAAAAAATTTGTGCTGTCAAACAATTAATCGTGATTAATCACATCCAAAATAAAAGTTTTGGTTTACATAATATATGTTTACATGATATATATATATATATGTGTGTGTGTGTGTGTGTGTGTGTGTGTGTATACACACACACACACACACACACACAGTGGGGAAAATAATTATTTGATCCCCTACTGATTTTGTAAGTTTGCCCACTTACAAAGAAACGAAGGGTCTGTAATTGTTATGGTAGGTTTATTTTAACGAATAGAGAGAATATCAAGCAAAAAAAATCCAGAAAAAAAAGGTTATAAATTGATTTGCATTTCAGTGAGTCAAATAAGTATTTGATCCCCAAGCAAAACTTGGTGGAAAAAACTATTGTTGGCAAGCACAGAGGTAAGACGTGTCTTATAGTTGGTCACCAGGTTTGCACACATCTCAGGAGGGATTTTGTTCCACTCCTCTTTAAAGATTATCTCTAAATCCTTACTCAAAGTTTCAGCTCACTCCACAGACTTTCTATAGAATTAAGGTCTGGGGACTGGCTAGGCCACTCCATGACCTTAATGTGCTTCTTTTTGAACCAATTCTTTGTTGCCTTGGTGGTATTTTGGGCCATTGTCATGCTGGAAGATCCATCCATGACCCATCTTCAGTGTTCTGGCTGAGTGAAGGAGGTTCTCATCCAGAATTTTACGGTGCATGGCCCCGTCCATCGGTCCTTCAATGCGGTGAAGTCATCCTGTACCCATAGCAGAGAAACAGCCCCAAAGCATAATGTTTCCACCTCCATGCTTGACTGTAGGGATGGTGTTCTTGGGGACATAGTCAGCATTTCTCTCCCTCCAAACACAGCAAGTCGAGTTGATGCCAAAGAGTTAAATTTTGTTCTCATGTGACAACAGCACTTTCTCCCAAGCCTTCTCTGAATCATTTAGATGTTCAGACGGGCCTGTACATGTGCCTTCTTGGGCTGGGGGACCTTGCAGGCACTGCATGATTTCAACTCATTGCAACGTAGTGTGTTACCAATGGTTTGCTTGGCGACTGTTGTCCCAACTGCCTTAAGATCATTAATCATCCTCCTGTGTAGTTCGGGGCTGATCCCTCACCTTTATCATGACCATCCTTTCCTCATAAGGCGAGATCTTGCATGGAGCACCAGACAGAGGGCGAATGATAGTTATTTTGTATTTCTTCCATTTCCGAATATTCACACCAACAGTTGTCTCCTTCTCAAAAAGCGTCTTGCTAATGGTCTTGTAGCCCATTCAAGCCTTGTGCAGGTCTACAATCTTGTCTCTGACATCCTTTGACAGCTCTTTGGTCTTGCCCATGGTGGTGGGAGAGGTTTGAATGGAAGATACACATTCTATGGACTGGTTTCTTTTATACTC
>NW_015507880.1:1674-31777 GCF_001515645.1 Sinocyclocheilus grahami | reverse complement strand
TGTGACAACAGCACTTTCTCCCAAGCCTTCTCTGAATCATTTAGATGTTCAGACGGGCCTGTACATGTGCCTTCTTGGGCTGGGGGACCTTGCAGGCACTGCATGATTTCAACTCATTGCAACGTAGTGTGTTACCAATGGTTTGCTTGGCGACTGTTGTCCCAACTGCCTTAAGATCATTAATCATCCTCCTGTGTAGTTCGGGGCTGATCCCTCACCTTTATCATGACCATCCTTTCCTCATAAGGCGAGATCTTGCATGGAGCACCAGACAGAGGGCGAATGATAGTTATTTTGTATTTCTTCCATTTCCGAATATTCACACCAACAGTTGTCTCCTTCTCAAAAAGCGTCTTGCTAATGGTCTTGTAGCCCATTCAAGCCTTGTGCAGGTCTACAATCTTGTCTCTGACATCCTTTGACAGCTCTTTGGTCTTGCCCATGGTGGTGGGAGAGGTTTGAATGGAAGATACACATTCTATGGACTGGTTTATTTTATACTCATAACAAGATGACATTAGGAGTAATTTCTTAAAGTGGCAGGACTAATCTGTGTTCCACATGGGCACATAACCAATCTGTGGGAGCCAGAATTATTGCTGGTTGGTAGGGGATCAAATACTTACTTTAATCACTGAAATGCAAGTCAATTTATAACCTTTATATAATGTTTTTTTCTGGATTTATTTTGTTGATTTTCTGTCTCTATCCGTTAAAATAAACCTACCATAAAAAATTATAGACCCTTAATTTTTGTAAGTGGTCAAACTTGCAAAATCAGCAGGGGATAAAATAATTATTTCCCCCACTGTATATATATATAACAACACATATTTTACTTAAATATATACATGCATGTGTGTGTATTTATATATATATATATATATAATTTTTTTAATATTTATATATTTTATATATTTCAAATGTATACAATTGGAGACCAACAAAGTTAACCTTCTTATTCCCTTGTTCCAGGTTTAAACCCTGTTTTACCCTGACGGTTAGAAACGTTCATTCTTACGCCTCTTCGAAACGAGCGACAAATCAAGACAAACTCCTGAAGCTGCTGCTTAAATCAGATCAGAGAGACAAAGAGACAATGAAGAAAAAAGAACAGCAAAGTCATAACAGCAATGAGCCTCACACCAAACGCTGCGCTGTCGTTAAATCAATAAGTCGTTATCTGTAATGGGATAAGTACTTTGGAAACTAATTGAAAACAGCTCCATTTACCTCGCCAGCCCCTTAATGCAAACAGCACTGCTGTTCTGAGCGCGAGAGAAACACTCGCCATGTCCCGGGGTCTGCAGCGGGATAATGTGCTGAAGTGCTTGTCCTGAAATCTCCGTGTAGCGTCGTCTGAGAGGCCCGGAGGCCACGAACATTCACACTCTCAAACCCTGGAAGGACTGTAGTCACTGCTGAAAGGTCCTACCTGGCGCTGTAACGCTAGAGCAGGTGAATAGTTGGGCTCGGGTGGATGTGGGCGTTTAAGCCGCTGGCTGCTGCAGGCGTCTCAAGCATTCAGATCCATAAAGTAATGGCCAACATCACTTATCTGACAGAGCGGCTTAAAGAAAATATTGATTTATCTTTAAGCAAATGTTCTTAAGCTAAAATCCAATCAAAAGCTTTAGTGGCAGTGAGCCAGTGAAAGCACAGAGTGCTGGAGAAGTGAAACAGCAGTCCTTACAGTGAATTGGCCGATTTCAAAGGAAAATGTATTTATTCAATTATATAGGATTATATATGAATATTTGCGCATATCCCGTATATATCCCATATACTTTTATATGAACATTTAGCATTTTTATTATATTTTTAAATCCATTTTATAATGTGCGTTAATATTAAATGTTTTTTTTAATGTGTATTTTTATATAATGAAAATATGTAAAAATGTACATTTACAATTATTCATATCAACTAAAAATGTAAGTGTATTTTATATATATATACACACACACACACACACACACACACGTGTGTGTATAGTATATTTTATATTTGAATAAGAATGTGTATGTATACATACACCAATTATTATATAAATAATAAATATTAAGTATACAATATTCTATCATTATGTAATTAATGATAAAAATATAAAGAGATCTTTTATATTTATATGTATAAATTATGTATACATGCAACAAAAATATATATAAATGCTGTTAAATATTTAATATATTTGGCACATAATATAGTCATCATGATATATTTAAATATCTTAGATAAAAAAAATTAAATAAATAAACTATATTTTCTTGTTTGTATAATAGATATGTATACACAACAAATACCAGCTTATCGTAATGAAAATGTATATATTATACATAATATATTAATTATACTTATAATTGTTTATATATACATTATTATTTCATATTAAATCATACATTTATATGTTGATGTGTTGTGCTTTATGCTGGTTTAAATCGGAAAATCAAGTATTGTATTTTATGCTGTATGTTTCTGTAATATAGAATCTAATGGGAATCGTTATTATTATCACAGTAGATGTGTACAGTTTGTTTGTTTGTGTGTATTGGTTTGTTGTTTGTTGTTGTGTTATGACTAAATGTGAGATTCTGGTACAATACGTTATCTTCATTACCCATGAGCCTCTCCTCCGTGAAGTGTCGCGGGCTCAGAGTGTGTCCGTTTAGCGTTTCATCTAGGAAGTTGTGTTTTTTTGGTGACCTGTGCTTCCACGGGCCCCTCAGACGGATCCAGGGGCCGCTTGTGGGAGCAACTGCATGTGATGCACAAACATGTTTGGGAATTAACGTTTAGGGCACCATCTGGACGATGCGAGCGCTAATGGAGCAGAGCAATTACACTTGACTTAGAGTGGACGGCCGAGACGAGTGGCTAATGCTAATGTCATGAGGCATTAGCCCTGGATGTGTTTACAGGTTACAGGTAGATGTTGCCTATTAGTTTTAAGGATGAAGAGTGACTGACTCATGTGTTAAAGCAGAGGAATAGTGTTTATAGTTCAGCAAAGTGTGCTTTTTGAAAAATGGCGTTATGGTTTTGAAATTTTAGTTTAAAAATTTGCTCTGCATAGAGCGACATAGCACGACCCAGGCTATTGACCAAACTGCTAGGTTAACGGCTAGAAATGACAGCAGCGTGTTGACGCTTTCTTCTCTCAGAAACAGTCTCTTGAAGCTAGCAAACAAGTTGAGGAGCGCGTTGGGATGCTAACAGTCACGCGCCGTACCCTTGAACGAGTCTCTGTGCTTAAATTAGCTGTGCAAATCATTAATTTGAGTAATGAAATTGCATGTTGAGGGCGCAAATAAATGATTTAATGCAAATCTTGAGCATCACTCCTACTGCCAATTAAGCTAACCGGTTTTAGTAGGGATTTGTGTGTAGAGTTTTGCAGTAACAGTTCACCAAATCTGACTCATGTGTTAAAGCAGGGGAATAGTGTTTATAGTTCAGCAAAATGGGTGTGCTTTTTGAAAAATGGCGTTATGGTTTTGAAATTTTAGTTCAAAAGCCTGGTTATAGTGTTTTAGCAATCGAGAAAAACTGTAATACAAAAGTCTTAAAGGGGTCATATAATGTTGCTAAAAAGAACATTATTTTGTGTATTTGTGTAATGAAATGAGTTTGTGGTTTAAGGTTCAGTGTTGTAAATACAACTTAACCACTGATTTCTAGTCGTGTCCTCTTTTGGAAGACCAAACAAAGTAGTTTTGCTTTCACAACGAAACACACAGCGTCACACACGGCAGCCTAGCGTGAGCGGAGGCCGGCGGGCTTGAGAACGGCTTGCGGCAACCACATATGACGACCCCGGGCTGGACTCCGCTCCGTCCACGGTGAAAGCCGATCCGGCGATCCACAGCGCGAATTTCTTTAAAGCAAAAATTCAGCATTATCGGTTAAAAATTTTTCTGAATTTATGATTTAATTAATTGATCAAAAACATGGTCATCAAACGAAGCCATGAAACATATAACAATCAAGTTATTTTAAAATATAATAAAACGAAAATTAAAAATAAAATATAAAACGCGGGGGGGTATGGAGTGCAACACAACTGAGGTTTACTGTTAAAATAAAAATATGGAAAAAAGAAACTTGTGGTATTGCTTAAATTAAGTTGTAATATTTTTATTGTTATTACTATTATTACTATATATATATATATATATATATATATATATGCAGCGTTTCTTGCTGGTCCTAGCTGCATTTGGACACTTCTGTCACAGTGGACACATGTCTGAATTGCACTGCGTTAGATACCAGGAGACGAAACCAAGTGGCATCTGTGCTCAAATGATGCTCAAGCTTATTTCAGAACAACTTTTGTTTCAGAACATCAATTGTTTTTAAGCAGCTGGTCAGGAAATTTTAAATGCAGGCATGTGTATGAAGTCAGTTCCCTTCAAGTTCAGCCAGGAGTCCTGCAGAATGTCATTACATTAATGTGTGTGTGGGTACACATTAGGGGTGTGACAAGATCTTAAAAAAAGATATTCAAGATATCAAAATGTGATGAGATTTCTCGTTGAGGTGAAAAGCTCATTATGAAATCATGCGTTTAAATAGCATTACAGGCACCGCCTCCACTGTCGTTTTGCCCTTTTATAGAAATAAAAATCATTTAATTCTGTTGGATAGTAGTTGCTTGAATTTTAAACTGAAAGTGTCTGCTCTGATCATCCAGTGAATCCCAAAGCAAAAGTAAACGCCATCATTTGTTCCTGAATGAATCAGCTGATTGAACGAATCGATTGAATGAAAGATTCCGTGACAAAGACAGTGACTTGCCGCCACCTACTGGCGCTTTTAGTTTAATTTCATTAAAGTATAATTTCAGGTATTGAAATAAATTAAAATTTCTGTATTCAGAACTTTATATTTGAAACTTTAATCTCATAACATTGTTATTATGAATTCAAATGCATTCATGCAACCTCTGAGCCTCATTAAACGGTCTGTAAATAAACTTAAATGCCACTTTTGTGTTGTTTTGTGCCACCTCTGTATAGGGCAAATCATTTTGTTGATATTAATTTCTTTTGTCTGGTAACATTTCTTCTTGATTGGGTCCTATTACTCTAATTGAATGAAATGTTAAATTATAAAAAATAAAAAGTTTATAAATATAATTACACAAGGTGCCTTTGATCTTGATACCTAAGAAAATGTGGTTTAGAGAAAACATGAAATAAGAATTATGAATGTTATACATTAGAAAGTAAGTAAACCTGAAAGGTTAAAAGATCTAAATATATATATATTAATATATGTAAAATATGTATATGTGTGTGTGTGTGTGTGTGTAAATATTAAATTAAAAATATTTAAATAAAAAAAAGAATTATAAATTTCTTTTTATTAAAAAATATAAACGGATTTAAAATATTAATAAAACTATAATAGTATCTCAATAATACAAAAAAATAACTGTCTTTTGAATTTATTACATCCAGTAGCCATAACAAAATGATTAATTCATTCATTCATTCATTCATTTTGCTGTTATATTAATTTTGGATATGCATAAAATTAATACATTTATTTAATCAGTTAATTTATTTATATTTGTTCATTTCATGTAGCCATATCAATATTACTGTAGATTGTTATTTAATTTTTTTTAATTTTTAAATAAAGGAAAAACCCCTGTAGTGTGACATCCGGTCGGTGCGATTAAACCTCTGACCCTCCAGACCAGCTTGGCAACAGGCCTTGCTCCGCCTCTGCTCATCGGGACAAAGAGATGGCCGGAAATCAATGCACATCATCTCAATTAATCAGGAGGAGGGTCATTGAATGGTAAACAACCTCATCTCTTCAAGAGCCCTGATCAGTTCATCACCACCAAACACAAGCACTCATGTGCTGCGTCCAGCTCAGTTCATTTTAATATATTAACAATTTATTTATTTTAGAGGACATAACCTTATTTATTTATTTGAATTTGCATCTAGATGATGGTGATCATGGTGCTAATCATCAAATTAATAATTATTTATGGCAGACATGCATCCCTCCCATGGTGCTTTGCATTATGCATGTGAACTAATGAATGTTTTTATGATTAAATTTAAACCGTGAGAGAAATGTTAAAAGATATGCAGTAGTTTATTTCACTGTGAGTGCAGACAACAATGTTTGCTTGCTTGCTTGTTTCCTTTTATTCTTGTTTTATTTTTTATTTTTTGTGGTGAAAGAGTGAAGCAGAGAGTGAAGGACGACAGAATGGGTTCATTGCAGCATTAATAACGCGTGCCGTCGAGTGAATGAACCATTCTCTGTTACACACACACACACACAAATGATACAATTTGCAACAATTTAATATCATGTTGTGTCCATAGAACTAGAAAATATAAGCAATAATGTGTCTTTTACAAATCTGGACACAGCATGTGTTTAATTCTGGAGCTGCAGTAATGTGTTCAGAAAAGCTTCCTGAGACCAGTAACATCTTTTTTTCTTTGTTTATTTCACATCATCTTTCATATCAGTTTTACTTTTCCTCTGCTTTGATTGTCGGGTCACTTTGGACCTCTGAGCTCTCAGATTTGTGACATTTTCAAGTTTTTTTTTTTTTTTTTTCTTCAAGCATTTATCTTCTACATTTATATGGACTTGTGAAAGGAATAATAATAATAATAATTCTTATTTGTGTCTGTTTTCATACTTTTACAACCCTTGTGTTTCCCATTTTCATTTTAAAGTTTTAGTCTAATGAAATTAAAATAAATGAAAATAAGATGTGTAGCTGAAATCTAAAAAAACCTTAAATTTAATATGATTTTTTTCAATTCACATTTATTTTATTTCAAGATTTGTTTAAGTTAACTGTAATAACCCTGCAGAGAATATGATACTAATTTGAATGAATTATTTTGTTTGTTTTTGTTTGTTTGCACACAAGTGTGTAATTGTGGTGTCATTAATTTCAAATCAATGCGTATTTAAATATCACAAGTGAACCGTGATTGGTCAGTTTAGCTGTTAGTCAGACTCTTCCCGTGTAGGTGTGCAGTGATTGTCCAGAATAATATGTGAAGCTGGGTTATTGTTAACCAAAGCTAATACTAAAAGCATAAAAAAAAAAAAAACTTATTTCAGCTTCAAGTTTCCAAGGCTACATTTATTATTTTCAATTAGCATAACTTGAAATACTAAAATAACTAAAACCAATAAATAAAAATGTAATAAAACCTATATAGACGTATACAATATGTAAGGTGGTGTTTTGTTTCATGTTCATGTTTTCCATGTCTTTTATTTTGTAATTGTTTCATGGTCCATGTTTGTGTCATGCTTCCCTTGCGCGTCCGCTGCAGAACCTCCAGAGGTGGCGGCGTCCGCTGCAGAACCTCCAGAGGTGGCGGCGTCCGCTGCAGAACCTCCAGAGGTGGCGGCGTCCGCTGCAGAACCTCCAGAGGTGGCGGCGTCCGCTGCAGAACCTCCAGAGGTGGCGGCGTCCGCTGCAGAACCTCCAGAGGTGGCGGCGTCCGCTGCAGAACCTCCAGAGGTGGCGGCGTCCGCTGCAGAACCTCCAGAGGTGGCGGCGTCCGCTGCAGAACCTCCAGAGGTGGCGGCGTCCGCTGCAGAACCTCCAGAGGTGGCGGCGTCCGCTGCAGAACCTCCAGCGGTGGCGGCGTCCGCTGCAGAACCTCCAGAGGTGGCGGTATCCGCTGCAGAACCTCCAGAGATGGCGGCATCCGCTGCAGAACCTCCAGAGGTGGCGGTATCCGCTGCAGAACCTCCAGAGATGGCGGCATCCGCTGCAGAACCTCCTGAGGTGGTGGCGTCCGCTTCCGAATTCACTGCCTGCCCTGTCACAGCCATGGAGGCCGTCCATGAACTCACTGTCTGCCCTGTCATAGCCAAGGAGGCCATTCAAGAACTCTCTGCTTGTTCGGTCACAGGCAAGTGGTCAGTCCATGTCTCTGCACCGCCATGGCTTCCTGCTCTGCCGTCATCACCCGGCCGTCCTGCTCTGCCTGCTCCGCCGTGGCCCCGCGATCTGCCTGCTCTGCCGTGGCCCCCCGATCTGCCTGCTCCGCCATGGCCCCCCGGACTGCCTACTCCGCCATGGCTCCCCGCTCTGCCATGGCTCCCCTCTCTGCCTGTTCCTCTTCACGGGCTTTCATGGTCTATGTTTGTGTCATGCTTCCCTTGCCTCATGTCTCTCTGCCTTGTGTATGTGTCATGTTCTGATTGGTAGTCTTAGTCATGTGTCTTGTTCCCCATTGGTTTGTTCATGTCATGTGACCCTCCTTGTTTCCTATAAGTAGCTTCATGTTCCCATTGTGCCCTGGTCGTGTATTGAATGTATTTAACCCGCTGTTGGTGAGTCTAGTCTGTTTATGTCAAGTCTGCTCATGCTATGTCTGTTCAAGTCAAGTCTGTTCATGCCTAGTCAAGTCAAGTCTGTGTCTCGGATTATTGTTTGGATCACTCTGTAAATAAACTGCACTTAGGTTCTCACTACGCTTGCTTTCAGTGGATTGACTCTTTACACAATACCCTTAAACTTATTTTTTCCAACTAGTTGCCAAGGCAAAAGTTTAACTTGAAGCACTTAAGTAACTACAACTAATACATAATGTATAAAATCTCTATAGACATAAAACGAATAAAAAAAATGTAAAACACACAATGAAATTACTAAAACTTCAACTAAAATTGAAGTAAAAACAAATTTAAAAAATCAAAATATTAAACTATAATAGCATGTCCTATTAATATATATATATTGTTATATATAAACATATATCATAGTAATAGTAAATAACACTGATGTGAAGATGTCAAATGTTTTGCATTTATATGGACTGAAAGGAAAATAGACAATCATTTTCATTGAGTCTATTTTCACAATGCATCTGTCTGTTTTTCAAGACCTGATCTCTGTGTTTAGTGAGCTCCAGCCTCACACACACACACACAGAGACAGAGACAGACCGACACACAGACACAGGTTTGTTTTTATGGTTTATGGGGACTCTCCATAGGCGTAATGGTTTTTATACTGTACAAACCGTATATTCTATTGCCCTACACCAACCCTACCCCTAAACCTACCCCTTACAGAAAACTTTCTGCATTTTTAGATTTTCAAAAAAACTAATTCTGAATTATTTATAAACCTTTTGAATTACGGGGACACTGAAAATGTCCTCATAAATCACCTTCTCATTGTAATACCTATGTCATACCCATGTTATTATACAAATTTGTGTCCTCATAAACCACATAAACATGCACACACACACACAGTCACTGCGGCAGCTACAAGCATTGACAGGCTCGCTCATCCTTCTCTCTCTCTCGCTCTGTAGCATTTAATCGCAGTGTTAATATTTGATGCTTGCGGTGCAGGAGGCTGTGGAGTCTGTGGAAAGAGACAAAACACTACAGACATGCTTCACATGAAACGAAACAATCGGCCTCAAATGCAAGGACTCGAGCAGAACACACAACTGCCCGCGAGTCTATATATATATATATATATATATATATACTGTGACTCTCGGCAAATGGCAGCAGCACCTCTGCAATGGCCGTTATACTCTTAAATAATATATGTGCTGTCAGCATGTTTCTCTCTCTGTGTATGTGTGTGTTAATGTGTGTGCACATGCTAAGCATTTATGGATCCTGCTTGTATTGCCTTATGCCAGATGTAATCAGAAAAAAAAAATAAATTAAAAAAGTTGTTTTCACCGTAGTACAAAACTATAACAAAAGCATTAAAAATAACTTCATTACATGAATGACAATCTAATGAGAATCACCTTTGAGAATAATTGGAGTTACAAAAAAAAAAAAGTCTCATGTATTAAAGTAAGACTTTGTATGAAAATATGCATGAAAAATCAATGTGAGACATTTAATTGGTCTCAAAAATAGGCTTTATTTTATTAATAATTTTGTATTTTTCCTTCTCATTTTGGGGATGTGTTATCATAACCCATGAAGTCAGTGCAAAACCTTTATATAGAGAGGAATAGCACGAATGAGAAGCACATTTGTGTTTTTCTGAAATTATTTTAGGAGAAACATCTGAGACAAAGTTGATATTTCAATAAAAAACAGAATTTATTAAAAGTCTACCTCTGAGCAGTCACAGTGTGCGTGTGTGTGTGTGTGTGTGTGTGTGTGTGAAAGAGTCGGTGTGCGGGAGGCTCCTGACCGATCACCTGTCCCGATTAGGACTTCCTCTCTTCAGCACATGGGTGAGATACACGCGGTCTGTGTGTGTTTGTTGATCTAGTGTGATTTGTTTGTGCGTTCATGATTGATATGAACAGGTGGATTTGTGCTTGACTTGATGACATCACTCTTCCCTCAGCGTTCAGTCACAGTCCGAGTGGTGCGGCGGAGCAGGTGTGTGTGTGTGTGTGTTGAGGGTAAATATGCTTTTGGGATTCGGTTCAACGCGATGATGTGTGTGTGACAATGTGATGTATTTGTGATGCTGTTTGTTGAGCCTGAGAGAAACAACAGGTGCGGTTGGTAAAGTTGCAGCAGGTGATTGTGAAGAGATCATCACCTGTTACTCACTGAGCAAATGACTCTCCAGCAGTCACTGTTCATGGTATCCGATTTAGAGCCGGATGAATGCTCGTGTTCAACATCAGGGCTTTTTTTATTGTTCTGTCCTAATCAGACGCCTGCTGTAGAATCAGACTAGAGTCTGAAAATCACACTGCAGTCAGGCTAGAGTCAAACCTGACAGAGAATCAGAGTCAAATAATTGGACTAGTGTCTGAGATTTGAGTATCAGAGGATAAAACTGGAGAATTAAACTAGAGTCAAAGAATTAGGGTTGAATCAAACTAGAGCCCGCGATTCAAAGTCAAAGAATCGGAATAAAGTCAAAGAATCAGACTAGTGGAGAATTTAGTATTTAGTTTGGAGAATTAGAGAATCAAACTATAGACACAGAATCAAAGTCAAAAGAATTAGTCAAAAATCTAGAGCAGGGTTCTTCAAATCTTACCCTGGAGGTCCAGTGCGCTGCAGACATTAGCTCCAACCCTGATCAAACTCAGCTACCTGTGATTTTCTAATGATCCTGAAGACATTGATTAGCATGCTCAGGTGTGTTTGATTAGGGTTAGAGCTAAACTCTGCAGGAAAGTGGATCTCGTGGGCCAGATTTGAGGATCCCTGATCTAGAGTCTAATAATCAAATGAGTGTTTGATTTAAGATTCAGATTAGAGAATCAGAATTAAACTTGAAATTCAAACTACAGCCAGAGAATCAGAGTTAAAGAAGAATCATAAAGAGTCAAACTAGTCGAAGAATCAAACTAGAGTTAGAGATTCATAGTAAAAGAATTGGACTAGAGTCGAAGAATTTGAACTAGTGTCAGATTTCGTTTAGAGAATCAAATTAGAGAACCAAAACAGAGACATGGAATCATAGTCGGAAGAATTAGTCAAAGAATCAAGCTAGAGTCGTAGAATCAAACTAGAGTCAGAGATTCAGACTAGTGTCAGAGATAGAGATTACAGAATCAATTAATCAAATTACAGAATCAAACTAGAGTTAGAGATTCAAATTAGAATCAAACATTCAAAACCGGAGTCAGTGAATCAGAGTGGAGTGAAAGAATCACAGATGTGAATCCTTTAGTTTTACTGGACAACACATTTATTTATCATGTTTATTCACAGCGGCAGTGAGACGGAGAGAGAGAAACTGAGACGAGTGCAGATCTGGAATGAATGTATCCTCTTACATTTGTTTTTTTGTTTCCTCTTGTAGTCTAATTATCTCTAATAATATTCCTCAGAGGTCTAAGAGAGATACTAGAGAGGAAAAAAATGACCACAGATAAAAATCCAATTAAATAAGATGATGGCTTGGAGAAGACGAGCAGCGGTGAAGTCAGATGATATTAGGGATGCACCGATATGAAAATTTTGGCCGATACCGATAACCGATTATTCTTTATTTTTGAAAGCCGATAACCGATATGTTGGCCGATAAATCTATATCCAAATTGTTATATACTTTTTGAGAGCCTGATTACAAAAAAGGTCTCATCATTAAAAGCCACATCCCAAACACTTCAACATAAGCAGCCTAGTTTGAACGGTGTACATTTTAAAAATATTTTTACTCTCCCATTACCAAATTTAGTCATAAAAAAGCCTTACAAATAAATTCTCTCTCTCTCTCTCTCTCTCTCTCTCTCTCTCTGTGGTTTGTCAGGTTCATTTTGAAAGTGTGTCCTGCAGGCAGATATTGATGACCTGGTTTTAAGATGTGCTGACGCAGCAGTGATACTACAGCATCTCCTCATGTACTTCTCACTCACTCTCTCTCCGGTTCTCTTTATATAAAGGGATTGAACTGACTTTAGGGCCGATCCGGATGACAACTCATCTACAGGAAGTCACATTTCATCCCAACAATCTGAAAGAAAAAATAAACAATTATTAATAAACTAAAGCCTGTTTTGGAGACCATTAAGATTTTTCTGCATTGTGACATTTAAACACGTTTTCATGCAAAATCTCTTTATTGAAATGAGTCAGTTTTCCCTTTTCCAATTATTATTGAAGGTGATTCTCTCTCATTACTGTAATGCAGTATTTTTTGTCATTTTCATTTTAAGTCTGCAGTAATTTTTTACAGTTGGCATAAAGGTGAAACGCACACAAATACAGCCATTATGTATAATTGCTTATAATTTAGATAGTATTTTGTTGCTCACAAGTAATGCCAATGGGATTTGTTTTCTTTACAATTAATGAACATGTGGGTTAAATGTGCTTAATTGTCATGAAAATATTGCAGTTCCAAAAAAAATAAACTTCATGGCCCTTGAGTTAATTTTCTTGCAAAATATAAAAAATATATATATTTTTTTTACGTTAAAGAATGCATTAAATGTTGTAATGCAAACAATGCCATGATTCTTTCTTGTAAAATATATCAAATGTATGTTTTTGTTCACAGTACAGTAATGAAAAGTTTTTTTTTGTTTGTTTGTTTTCACCACATGAAAAAAATGCAGTAAATGTACTGTAAAAAAATGGTTGGCCTTTAAATGAATTTGCGTGCAAAGTATGTTACATATTTTGTTCATATAATACATTTTTGCATTACATGTAATGAAAAGTTGGGTTAAATGTGTTTGTTTGCGAAATTTTTGATTAAATGTCATGCAAAAATAAATACTTTCTATACTTTTTAGCAAAATATAAAATATTGTCTCTGAAAACATATGCAAAATCTACCATATTATTTCTTTCCTTTGAATATAAAGTGAAATATATGCCTGCCATTGTAGTTTCCTGCACGTATGTGAGATGCGTATGGTTCACTGTTTTAATGACATACAGATGCTTGACAGAGAAAGAATCACAGCTCCGTCCTTCATCTTTACAGGTTCTTCTGTGTTTCATGTTGTTTGCTTGTGGTGGTTGTCGGGTTTCGTATGGCGCATCTTGAGAGGATTGTGGGTAGAGCCTGTTCACTCACATCCGCCATCAATACTGTCATCAGAGAAAACTCCCTTGCACTCTCTCTCCCCGCTGGAGGCTGCTGTTATCCTGGTTCAGTCTTTAAGTACAGCTGCTGTGAGATGAGAGCAAAGGAAGGAGTAAAAGAGTATCAGGCACACTGACGTCGCTTCTCGAGGTGTTTCCTGAGAAAACACGGCTGATTTCTAGACCTCCAAACATCAGAAAAGTCAGAAGCGCCATCTAGAAGGAGAGGAGGAGACGTGAGGAGACGTGAGGAGAGAAGTGTGGAGGAGACGGGAGGAGAATCCAGCTGTCCTGAACTGAGAGAGAGGGTTTTTGCGGCTGAAACGATGATGTACTTTTGGGTGAGTGTGAAGAGCGTGGCATGTGCTGCATGGCTGGTGTGCCGGTGATGTTCACATACACTGCGCTTGTGTTACTCGTGTTTAATCAACTGTGAACTACTCGCTTCTATTCCACTCTGGACAGGGAGTTTATAATGAACTCTTTTGCTCAGAGGAGGCTCGTTTAGTGCTCAGGAGACTTCATGGAGTTCAACGTTGCCTCAATTTCATCAGGAGACATAAACAGACCTAAACGAGTCATCCAGTCAGAGTACAGAGCTGAAATGAATGCGGATAGTGTCTTAAATCATTTGATGAGAAATATTTGAGTTCATATTGAGATGTGCTACTTTTGATTGGAGAGTTTTTTATACATGAAATCTGTGAAGCAGGCAACTCGGTTTGCTCTCCATTCAATCTTGGAGAAACAATTGAGACCTCAAAGAGATCTCGTTTGTGATTTTTCTTTTCTGTAGGTAGTTTAGCAAAAGTATGATTGCTAAGAGACTGCTCTTTCATAGCTCAAGGAACTTAATATTTATCTTGGTATCAACATTGTCTCATGTTTCTCCTGAAATCAAAGACGACTCCATTTGATCTCCATTCGATCTCGATGATGTCTGGGAGAAACTTTTGAGACCTCAATGAGATCTCCTTTTGTGAATCTTTGGGATTATTGTGCCGAGATTGCTCTTTCATGGCTCAGGGAGCTTCATGTGTTTCTCTGTCTCAGCATTATCTCATACAATCAAAAAATTAAGATCTCTTCTGAAACTCTAGATGAGACTTTTTCAGGCTCATCGATGTCTTGGAGAAACATTTGAGACATCAGTGAGATCTCTTTTGTGATTTTTCTGTTCTGTGGGCAATTTAGGGAAATGTTATTGCTCGAATGTTGCTCTTTTGTAGCTCAGGGACTTAAGTACATTAACATTACATTAGATGTTTCTCCAAAAATTTAAAGAAATCAAATTTGAGATCTCTTCTGAAACTCTAGAGGAGCCGTGAGATATGTGAAGGTGACTCCATTTGCTCTCCATTCAGTCTCACTGCCGCAAGAAACATTTGAGACCTCGATGAGATCTCCTTTGTGATTTTTCTTCTTTTCAATAGATGATTTAGGGAAATATTAATCTCTTCGTAAACTCCAGAGAAAACATATGTGAGAATAGGGGGCTTGTAAGAGTTCAGCAAATGTCTCTATTTGATCTCTTTCCGTTCTCGTTGCTATTTAGGAGACACAACTGAGATACTGAAGAGCTCTGGTGTGATATCTCATTCATCAAAGAGTGCGTTTCTGTGTTAGAGTGGATAGAGTTCATCTCTGGGTTCAGTAGAGCCGTCGTATTTCTCAGATGCGTTTCGTTCCGTCTCAGCGAGCTTCAAACGAGTTCATTTTGCTGTAGCTTCTGTAGAGTGGGCTGGAGTGTGTGACTGCGTGAGGTGTTCCCGTACGTTCAGAGATGTTCACTGATAATCCAGTGAGATAAACATGAACGCTGACCGCCGGAGTGTCCGAGTTCTGCTCGTGAGAGCTCTGAGCTCTGAACTCTGTGTGTGTGTGTGTGTGTGTGTGTGTGTGTGTGTTTGCAGAATCAGCGGAATCGTCCTGTAAACCTTCTGGGCTGCTTTTTATGGTCTGCGTGTTTAACAGGGGTTTTCTGTAAATCCTGTACACTGATTCTTACTCTGCACTCTTCCCTGCAGTTCAGCTCTTTCATTTGGACTCAGAATGAGGTCCAATGAGATTGTGTGTGCAGAGGAGGATTACAGTTTTTGTGGTTTATGCGTTCAGCGTTTTAGGTACTAGTTACTAAATGCAAGACATCCATGAAATAATACTTGATACCAATCAAGTATCACTATTATTACTCACTATCAGTGTTTGTGATGTGATCAAACCTCTAGCACGAAGTATTAAAGTTGAGTTTGTGTGTCGCCCTGCAGCGTTTGAACGATTCCTCAAATCGGGTGTCTCATTGAGGTTTATTAAGTGATCAGATGCTCCTTTTTCACAGCACTTTTCACATTTCATGCACCACTGACGTTTTCCTCAGAAAATGTAGAAATCCTGTTTCTGAAATGCGTTGTCGTCACAAAATATGGCACACTCTCTAATGCTTTGCACTTTATAATCAAAGCCATGTTCAAATGATGGATTGATCATTATTTTAAAAGCATTTGGCGTTTACACAAAGCTTTTTTGATTGTCTTATTGATTTTAATTGCATTGATCCAATGAAAAGACAAAATTAGAATTTTTCTTCCTTTTTTTTTTTTTTTGCTAGTTACACAATAAAAATGCTTTATTAGTGTTATACAAGTCAGACATCACTCTTACAGCTCATAGTTAGTTTTAGAGATGTAATCAAACCCCCCGTAATAACTGGATGTTGATTATAATTTAATTTACATAGTTCGTTTTTCTCCTCTAATCAATAAATAAGTTGAATTTAAGTAATTTAAGACAATCAATAGTTTTGTTTAAAATCATTATCTAAATGTATAGAAGAATTTGAATGTTTTAATGATGTTTCAGAAACAATGTGTTTGTTTCAGATAATAAGAACGAAATCTGGACACAGAATAAGTTCTAATATAAGAACATCGTCATTTGTGCCACGTGTTTTGATCATTGAATCATTCTCTGATTTCCGTTTGTGTTGTTTCACAGTTTATCACTTTGTTGTTATTCTAACATGTGGAAAATTGTGTCCTCCTTCCGGCTGGTCATGATTTTCGACGATTGCAGTGAAAGAATCTGATTGAGGCTGTAGTGAGAGATGCAGAGGGGAAGGGAGTACAGGTGTGCGGTGTTACCTGTCTCTCCGTCTGTCTCTGGGGAGCCGGCAGCACTGCAGTGCAGTATGGGAATTGAGCGCGTTCGCTCCTCATTAGAATATTTACTCAGGAAACAGATGTTCAGTTTGAGGGCGACACCTTGGGCTCTCTGTCCCCTGCTGTTCTCTCTCTCTCTCTCTCTCTCTCTCTCACACACACACACACACACACACACACACAAGTGTATGCAGGGCCGGCGGAGGCTCTGAGGGGCTCAAACCCTCCGCAGCAGCATTAATCTCTCTGAACAGAGCTCCATCTGCTGAAGAGAAAACACTCAGGTGATGGAGTCACACGAGACATTACTGAGACAAAACAGCAGATCAGATTCAACCCTGATGGGCTGCGTTTCATCAGAGAGAGAGAGAGAGAGAGAGAGAGAGGGATGCATGGTGTTTGTGTCCTGCACTGAATGTGATGAATAATTGACGAGAACAGAGGCTTTACTGAGGAGCAATGGATGATAGTAATAGAAGTGAGACAGAGGGAGAGCGAGAGTATCTATCTATCTATCGTTCTATCTATCTATCTTTCTATTGTTCTGTCTTTTTGTCGTTCTATCTATCGTTCTGTATTTTTGTCATGCTTTCTATCTATCTATCTATCTATCTTTATGTCTGTGTATCTATCTGTCTGTCTGTCGATCTGTCGATCTATCGATCTATCTGTCTGTCTGTCTGTCTGTCTGTCTGTCTGTGTATCGTTCTGTCTGTCGTTCTATATAGAATGGATAGACAAATTTAGATGGATGGATGGAGTAATTTTTGTGAATTTGCTTCATGAATGGAGTGAGATGGTTCCTGTAAAACACCACCTCTGGAAAAAATATAAAATATTCAAGAGTAATTATGGTGATTAATTTCAAACTGTGACCACGATCTGGATGTTTGTAGACATTTGATCATGTCTATCAGTTATTATCAATATGTGGATGAGATCTGGGATTACACGAGTAAGAGATTCCCGGTCAGTTGGAGGTGATTCCCAGAGGATGCGATCTAAACACACTCCTCATCTGTCCTGACCAGAGTAGCTTGTCATTAGGAACATCAGCTAGATTCCAGTACAGTTCCAGGCGCCGAGGTTAAACACCATTAATTGTCTGTATTTTTAACATATTGCTTGTTGTTGGTAATTTCTCCCTTCAGGATGTGAGTGGAATGAGATTAGAGGATGATTGTGTTTTGACCGGCGGCTCTGCCCACGTCTCCGCTGCCGCACCTGCCTCATATTGATTAGCCACTAACAGCAGATTCTCACTGTGAGATTTTCATATACACGTCCACCAAGAGCGACGGCCGCTCGGGGGAAATCACATTGGAGTTGTGTGCGGAAATTCACCTCTGTGATTGCACCTGCCGTCATTTGATTCTCGTGCATCCGGCGAGGGCCCAACCGATCTATACACACCGAGAGAGAGTCTGCCAGTCTTCCGCCATCTTGGTGTAGGGCCATTAATGTTGAGACCGGCCCAGCACTCGGCCCTCCGACGGGACCGATAACATCGACCCACATTTGATTTATTGGCACTGATTTATTATAATGTCTTATAGTGATTTTAGCACATGCACAAAAAGCAGTGGCAGTCAAAATATAACAGACACCAATGTCTGATATAAAAAAATTAACCCCTGAGAGTCAGTTACTCATAGCTCCTAAGAGAACAAATGTCCATGTAAAAAAAAAAAAGTCTTAAAATTATTATATATTCTGTATATAAATATTTTTTTCCACTTTCAGTCCTGATCATAACTACCCAAAATGTATTCATTTGTATTCATGATTTTAACCCTTTCAGTGCAAATGTATGTAATGCCACTGTTTTTAATAAATAAATTCATGTACTAAATTCTTAGCATTTTAATTGTGATTGACCTGCTTTTTACAATTTTTGGCATAAAAAAAATAAATGCAAATATTACGTAATATGAATAAGTAATATATACAGCTTTCAAAAGTTTGAGGTTGGTAAAAAAAAATTTCAATGTCCAAGGCACATTTATTTGATCAAAAATACAGTAAAAACTCTAAAACTGTGCAATATTATTACAATTTAAAATAACTGTTTTCTATTTGAGTATATTAAACAATGTATTTTATTCCTGTAATCAAAGCTTGATTTTCTTATGTAGACTTCATCTGTGTGATGTCAAGTTATGAGTTGTTTTAGTTTTTAGTTTTAACAAGTTTTTTTGGCTGAATATGAATTTTTGAGTTACAGTATATTTTCGCAGTGCATCAATCTTTTATCTCAAAAGTTGAAAGAGAATATCAAAGATTGTTTTTCCTTGTTTGACTCTATTAAACTCTGTGAGTGAGGAGGTTCTGGTGTGAGATGTATGATGTCATATCAGCTTCAGTGTTTTCCTTCAGAAGCGTTTCACCATTAAAGGTCGTAAAGCTGTTTAATTTGCTTTATATGGTGAGGCCAGGGGCCAGTAAAGCCCTGCGGTGCTGCACTGACAGTGCACGCGCACGTGAAAGGGCTGTAAAATGTGAGCACAGAGTGACATTAGTGTTATGGGATATTGACCAATTTTTGGAGAGTTTATGGTGCTAATCAAGAGCCGCGTCCGAGCCGGAGATGAATGTGTGTGTTGTGGCGGAGGGCGGGAGGTCACGGAGGGAGTGTGTTATTTTTTTACAGCACGCTTCATGTGGTGTTTTTTACGCTAGGACTTTAAAGGATGGGATTTTGAGTTGGTCTGTATGAAGATGTCGGTGTATTTATAGTGCTTTAATAAACAGCGTGTCGCATCCCTGAAGAGCTTCACAAACTACAAGCTGCTGATATTTAAAACAGCTTCACACTTTTGAACACTGTGTCCTCTAGTTAGAGTGCGGTGTGCCTTGATTAGTAACCAATTACAACTGATTCTTCCATGCAGTCGTCAGTTAGTGAGATGAGTGTTTAGTTGAAGGGAGCGTGAGATTTACACACCACTGGTACCGAGCGAGTCCTACGTAACGTGAAAACTTTTGCAGTTTTACTGAAATAGGGTACCGCATCCTATCCAGAGTCACTGCGTTGACTCAGTTACAGTATGGTACATTATAAAAAGTTATGAAAACAAAACTATAGAAAAGCACAAAACGTTTGGGCACTTTCTGGTCCAGTTGGTGTTTGTGTGTGTTTGTGAAGAATAATATACATTCAAATATATATATAGTTTTCGTTTAAATTATTTAGTTGTAGTAATTTTGTAAAGCGTATTTTTAGTTATCATTTTAATTTGGCATTTTATTATGAGTCATTATTGTTTTTATATATATATATATATATATATATATATTTCTGTTTAGCTTTACCTTATTTCAGTTTTGGTTTGAGTTATTTTCATATTTCAACTTATTTGATTTCAGTTGACTGCCAAAGCATAATTTCTAATTTTCGTTAAAGTTTTTTCTTCTACTATTTATATTTAATAGGGGGGAAACATGTTAGTTGATTTGGTAACCCTTTACAATAAGGTCTCATTTGTTAACATTATATTAGTTAACATGAACATTATGTATATAACATTTCTTAATCTTAGTTAATATTAATACATTATTAATATTTAAAGTTGTACCTGTTAACATTACCATGAACATTTGTATTAATTAACATTAACAAAGATTAATAAATGCTGTAAAAATGCATTGTTCATTGTTAGTTTATGCATTATATTGTTAACAAATGAGACCTTATAGTAAAGTGTTACTGTTGATTTATTTTAGCATAAATCAAGTATTTAGATGTTGTTTTAGTATTATTTTTATACTGTTGTGGTATTTATTAGTATTTCATATTAACACAATTAATATTTGAATGAGCTTTTATTTTTATATTTTAGTTTGTCACTTTCTCTTGTGCTTTTTAAAGCTTTTATTATTTGTTTTGTATTTAGCTTTAACTGATTTTTGTTTTAGTATTTTCATAACTATTTTATTTCCGTTGAGATAGATAGATAGATAGATAGATAGATAGATAGATAGATAGATAGATAGATGGTGTTTTGTCTAACTCTTTCTCTCTTATGATGATATTTGGATGTAGTGTTTGAGCACATAATCTTTGCTGAGCAGCACAAGAGTTCATATATGAGCTGATGGTGAACTCAGTGGTGTTTGTGTGGGGTTTTTTCATGATGCTGCTGCTGCATGATAACAGTCAGGTCTTTGCAGGAGGACGTTCACTCAGATCCAGAAACACAGACACATCTGAGTGAGAGAAAGTGTGTGTGTGTTTCTTCTAAATCACTCAGATCTTCAGCTGTCCTCAATCTTCCTGTCGGCTACGTCTCTCCAGCACAATACGGCTCGTTTTAAACCAGTAACTTGGTCTTTCTTTGCACATTAAATTTTAACGTTTCATACCCATAAGGAGGAAATATCATCTAAAAATAGTGGCTGACATTAGCGTTTGAGACGTTAAAGCGTGAGAGGATGGCAGAATGGAGTGTGTTTGTGCAGAATGTGTGTGGATATAAAGATCTATCTATCTGTCTGTCTGTCTGTCTGTCTGATTGTGGGTAGTGGGAAGAGTTTGGAGCTTTGGAGCACACTTTTGAGAGTTTTTAGCTTTATTAAATATATATTAATATTTTTCTAAGATTTAGTTTAAAATATTTAATTTAGTTTATGCGCTGACGGAGTTCGGCGAACTTGAACAGATGGGGTCAAGCGGAGATTCTTCACGCTTGACTCTCAGACATGGATTTAAAAGCACGCCAGATGACTCCATATCTGTGGAAGATGTGTTGATTGCAGTCAGTGAACAGGTTGGTGGGCTAAATATTAAGTCAGCTTCTAGAATGAATAAAGCTGTTGTTTTTCTTGCCGATGTTCAGATGGTGGATAATTTGATTGAACATGGAATTACAATTAATGACACGTTCTTACCAGTACTGCCTTTATCGAGTCCATCAAAAAAAAGTGTTATCGAATGTTCCTCCGTTCATTAAGAATGAAGTTATTCAGGGAGTGCTTGAAAGATATGGCAAATTAACAGCTCCTATTAAGATGATCCCGTTAGGTTTGAAAAACCAAGATATCAAGCACGTCATGCCTTTTCGGCGATATACGTACATGATATTGAATGAGCAACAGAATCCACTTAGCTTGGCTGTGAAACTAACAAATGAAGGCAAAGATTATACAATCTTTATTAGCTCGGATCAAATGCAATGTTTTTTGTGCGGAGAACAGGGACATGTTAGGCAAACGTGCCCAAACAAACGGATAAGCTGTCTCGTTCGAAAATGATCGAACAAGATGTTGGCCAATAAAATGAACATGTACCTGTTGTTGAAACAGTGCCTACAAAGCAAAGTAATGTTAATAGAGATGCAGAGAACTGTGATAGTGCTGAAACGATCGATAATCAAGCTGGTGTTGGGGAAAAGTCCTCGCCGAAAGTAAATTAAGATGACAAATGATTAGAAAAAGAACAAATAGGAATAGAGAATAATGAAGTAGATGGTGAAAGTTAGGGGTGGGAATCGCAGGGTACCTCACGATACGATACGAATCACGATACATGGCTCACGATATGATAATATCACTATACAGCGATTATGCAATAATCTATATATTGCTAGACAATCCTATAACGATACATCACAATATCTGTCTAACTATGAAAACAAAATGCCTGTGAAAAGGTTACGTGCAAGTTTTCTCTCTTTATTCAAGTCCAAACTGTTAGAAAACAGCGCAAAAGTTATGTAACTCTAATTTAACATGCTAAGTAAATTAATCATTTTATTCTTGGACTTATTAAAAGCTTACACTTTTCTTTGCGTGTAAACCAACACATTTAACTGCTTATCAACTTAATATCTAGCCTATATATACTGTATAAACCTGGTACATTTCAAAATTTACCTGGTGTGTTTTCTCAACCTTTCCTCTCCTCTCATCATAAAAGCGGAGCCCCGCACACATGACATGCAGGGAAAAAATAGATGTTCACATTGCCTCTTCTGCACGCTCAGGTTCATTATTTCAAAAGTGAAAGTGAGGCAGCTGAAGAGAATTACACTGAGATGTCCGCTATGAGTTCAGAATATGCTCATTCTGAAAATGATTCAGACAATGATCTAGAGAGTTTAGGGATACTGTCTGATGGAGAGGATGCCAAGTTGTATACAGTAAAGAAAATAAGTGATTTTCTTGATGAAACCAAAGGAGCTCGTAAACCACAAATTGAGGCATTTTTACCATATTTGAAGCGGTTTTTGGTGTCTTGCAAGACTGCAATGAGAAAAGCAACTTTTGATGAACTCAGTAGGCAGAAGCGGTATCGCCTTAAAAAAATAATAACAAAGGTGAAAGGCATGACCAATCGTGATGGAAAAAATCTGATTACTACAGAATGAGGAAGAAAGAATATATAGCTTGTAGTTTGATATCAGTCACTGTTTTATGTGTAAGCACTATGACATCCTTGAATTTTGGATCTTTGAATGATAATGGATGCTGTAGTGCTGAAAAAAGGGCTGCTTTGTTTGATTTTGTAGGTTTGAAAAAAGCAAGTGTAGTTTTTCTGCAGGAAACACACACAGATATGGACAATCAGGCACAATGGCTGAGTGAATGGAGAGGCCAAGCCTTCCTTAGCCATATATCAAATGTTAGTGCCGGAGTGGCAGTTCTTATTTCTTCGGACTTAGAAATTCAAGACAATAAGGTTACAGAAATTATACCTGGTAGAATGCAAATATTAGATTTTAAGTTATATGAATTATTTTTTTTCTCTTGTTAGTGTTTATGCTCCAAATGATGATGTAGAAAAGAGTCTCTTTTTAAAAAAAATTTAAAGATGTTATTTCAGAAATTCCAAATAATAGAATAATAATTTTAGCTGGTGACTTTAATTGTACTCTTGATTACACTATGGATAGGAATCATGTCGAACCTCACTTAAAATCGGCTGAAACTCTCACAACCGTAGTCCAGTATCATAATTTTGTTGATGTATGGAGAGAATGTTTTCCTAGTGACAGACAATATACGTAGTTAAAAAATAAAGTCTAACACAGTTTCTGGTGCACGACTTGATAGGATTCATGTTCAAATGGGTAATAGTGGAAGATTTTTTAATAGTTATATTTCGCCAACGTCACTTTCTGATCATCACTATGTTGCTGTAACTATGTCTATAGCATTTCCTATCGTAATTATTGGCGTTTTAACAATAGATTGTTGCAAGATAAATCCTTTGTACAATTCATCACTCAGTTCTGGGGAGAGTGGAGAGAGAGAAATTCACAGTACAAATCTTTAGGCCAGTGGTGGGACATCTGAAAAGTACAGATTTTTTTGCCAACAATATACAAGGAATCGCACGGTTGAAATGAGAGAAAAAGTCCATGTTTTGGTGCAGCAAATTCTTAAACTAAGTAGCACCACTGGTGTGGGTGACGATACAGAGACTGAAAGGATGCTTGAAAAGTATAATTTGCTTCTAAAGAATTTGTATGAAGAAAGGAGTCATAGCACATCTAGACGTGGAAAATTTCTTCAGTTAAACAGTATGGATTCTTCAACAACTTTCTTCTTTTCATTGGAGAAGAATATTAGAGAAAGGAAGAATATAAATTATATCAAACTGTTAAATCGAAAAGAAATAACTGAAAAGAAAGAAATAATTTCACAAGTTTTATGGTTTTATGAAGATTTATGTAGTGCACAACCTTGTAATCTTGAAGCAACTGATCAACTTCTAGATGGACTTCCACAGCTTGGAAAAAATATAAAGCTGATTTAGAAAAAACACTGTCTTTTCAGGAGTTAAGTAAGGCCTTACAGCAGCAATCTTCAAGAAAAACACCAGGGCTGGATGAATTGACTTCTGAATTTTATTACGTTTTTTGGTCGATTATTGGACAAGACCTGCACGCTGTGTTTCTTGAAAGCTTTGAGTCAAAAACCTTACCTCTCAGTTGTAGAAGAGCTGTGGTAACCTTTTTACCTAAGAAAGGAGATCCTGGCTTAATAAAAAATGGAGACCAGTCTCTCTTTTAGGAACTGATTACAAACTTTTATCTTAATTTATCAATTATCCATGGAGACCAGTCTTACTGCATTCCAAAGCGTTCTATATTTGATAATCTTTTGCTTGTGCGAGATATGTTGTATTTAACCGAATTGCATAAACTAGATCTGGCCTTGTGTGTTTGGACCAAGAAAAGGCCTTCGACAAAGTTGACTATGCATATTTGTTTAAAACGCTTGTTCAGTTTACTTCATGGGTAAGACTTCTGTATAAGGACGTTTACAGCATGCTGAAGGCTAGGCTTTTTCGGTGCATAGAGGAGTGAGACAAGGTTGCAGCTTATCTGGCCTCTTGTACACTATTTCTATTGAACCATTGTTAAGGATGTTGAGAGAGAAGTTGCAAGGATTGACTTTTCCATTAACCTGCCTCTCGAATACACCAACAGTGAAACTAACAGCTTATGCTGATGACATCACAGTTATTATAAGATCTGAAGATGACATTAAACATCTAGTTTCATGTCTCAATATCTTTCAGAGTGCATCTTCTGCACGGGTTAATTGGGAAAAAACTGATACCCTGTTATTGGGTCCTTGGTCAGATCAGAACCCACCTCAGTGTCCACATCAGTGCCTTTGGAATAAAGAGGGCATTTAAAATCCTTGGACTGTTTTTTGGGACTGAGCAGCATATAGAAAATAATTGGGAAGGACTTATAGAGAAAGTGACTGGAAAGCTGCTGAGATGGAAGTGGATTCAAGCCCGGCTTTCTTACAGAGGCAGAGTGTTAGTAGTGAACAATCTTGCTGCCTCAATGCTGTGGCATCGTTTAACAGTATTGGATCCTCCAAAAGACCTCTTGTCAAAACTTCAAAAATCTTTTGTGGATTTCTTCTGGGGTGGCCATTATTGGCTTCTCCCTGGAGTACTTTGTTTTCCTGTCAATAAGGGTGGTCAAGGGTTAATCCATCTAACCTCTAAGGTGAAAACCATGTGGTTACAAATTGCCCCAAAGCTGCTTTATTCTTCAGACTCTGTACCATGCATTAGGTTTGGTCTTTTCATCTTACAAACGAAAAGCAAGATGGGGCTTGATAAACAGATGTTTTTAAATGATGTAAAAGATAAGACCGTTATAACGTTTTATGGATCTGTTTTTGAAGCTTGGAGGTATTTTAAGTTGGAGCGGAGAGAACATTTTGGCTTTGATGAACAACTTTTTCATAACCCCTGGTTTTGTCAAAACTGTACTATGTCTAACGCAGATATCTCTAATTTTGTTTCAGCAGGAGTAACCAAAGTTGGAAATTTGTTGGATTTGTCAAAGAGAGAGTGGTTTTCAGTACAGGGGTTTACTAAGAAGATTGGAAGTAGATCAGAGAGAATAGTGGGTAATATTCTGAAGAGTTTGAAAACCTCTTTTTCTAGACCTCTACAAGAGTTTGTAACAAATTTGATGTAAGAAGGAGATTTGTACTTTTTCCACCTTTCTGCTTGGACAGGCAAAGTTAGCCATTTGGAAAGCTTATAGAGTTGAAATGGAAGGTCAGGAAGTTAATATAGTAAATTTGTTCAAGGCCTTAGTTGAATCTAGGATTTGATTGGTATATGAATATTATCGAGTAAATAGTGATGAATTGATGTTTGAGAATAAATGGTGTTTAAATAAGGGTTTGGTTTTTGTAGAGGATGAAAACCTCTTTTTTAACTGGTAGTGAGTTATAAAATGTTTTTTGTATGCGAAAATGTTTTTAATGGTAAAATAAAATTGCTTTTAAAGTTGCACAATTGGTGGCTGACTAAATACTTTTTTGCCCCACTGTATCTATCTATCTAATCTATTGTTCATTTACATAGTATATAAAGAACTGTTTTAATACTATCTATCTATCTATCTATCTATCTATCTATCTATCTAATCTATTGTTCATTTACATAGTATATAAAGAACTGTTTTAATGCAGATGTTTCTGTGCTGTGATTTTAGCGCAGTGCTGCATGTGTTTGTGTGTCTTACTGAGTAAATCTGCAGTTGTTTTCTTTTACTTTTCTTGCACTTCATACAGCAGATGTCTGGTCTTCCTCCTCAACCATGAACAAACAATCTGAGTGACTGTAGTTTACACACACATACACACACGGCGGCGGCTCAGTGAGGGAACGCGTGCTGGGCTGCTTCAGTGTCCTAATGGACAGAGAGAGAGATGATATAGAGGGTATATAGTTTCTGTTGTGTAGTGATGTGTCTCAGGGTGTGTCTGAGAGCAGATGGATGAGAAACCATCTGCTACAAATGGACACACACACACACTAATGTTAATGAGCACGTACCATAGACTTGCACCGTTTATATATGAAGCTATATATAATGACTCCAGATTTCAGTAGCTAAAGCAAAGCTAAATGTAATGACTCAAACCTCAAAACAAAACTCTACTATTCAGTTTATGAATCATGTAATTTTCTTAAAATCTTACCTGGGATTTCATACCCTGAGTTACTCTCATACATTCAGAGAATAGAAGTAGAATATTTTTTCTTACATAGTGGCATATTTATGTTTTTGCTTAAGAAACGCACACAGAAAGTGTGCGTTTATTTATTAGCTGTTCATCAACTCACAATCCCTAAGTGCTTGGAAACCCTGTACTCTACAAGTAGCTTTCATAAAATTTTGCATTAGAATATCTTTCCCAGATTTAACTTGAGAACTCAAATATCCAGGTTGTTACTTAATACAGCTTTGCATTTAACATTGACAAGACTGTACGGCAGCTTATTATTAAGTTGAAATAACATTACTGAAATTTGAAAACTAATACTAAAAGTTGAAATGATATTTTTAGAGTTTAGAATCGTAGTCAAAAAATTTAAGAAATTGTTTTATTAGTAAAATATTAACCTTTACAGATAAAAAAAAATGTTTTTGCACATTTGGATAGATTAAGCATACAATATGGACGTAGTGACGCCATCTAAAACTATTACGTGTTTCCATACGGCTAAAGAAACATATTTATGGATCTGCAGAATAATAGTCAAAAAAGTAAAAGAAATTATGCAAAAAAAATCTGAAAATTTGTATTAGTATGTAATATTTACAAGTACAAAACATACATTTTTGTAGGTTTGAATAGATGCTGAAACATACAATATGGACGTACTGACAACTTAATTACATATTTACACATTTATTTCTGGATCTGTAGAACAATAGTCAAAAAGTAAAAGTAAATATGATAAGCTTTGTGATGAAATTACATTATTATTTGGGTAACACTTTACAATAAGGTTCATTAGTTAACATTAGTTAAATACTTTAGTTAACATGACCTAAGAATGAACAATACATCTACAGCATTTAATAATACTAATTTCAACATTTACCAATTCAATTCAAGTTTATTTGTACAGCGCTTTTCACGATACAAATCATTGCAAAGCAACTTTACAGCAAATTAAGTTTCTACAATATTTAGTGGTGACTGTCAGTTAATGTACATATGGCAGAAATGTACAGAAAAATCAATTAAAGACGTAATCAAACAGACGATGAACACTATTAACAGCAATTATTATATGATGCAATCAAACTTATAGCAAAATGTGGTAGTTCTGTATGTTGTTTCAGGGTTGGCATCATCTGAGGTCCTCTGAGGGGTTGCATCATCTCTTCTCAGGTGTTCTGGATCCAGACTGAAGCTTGTGTAAATCCTAGTTACCACGGGATGTCAATCCCAGCAGAAACAGAGAAACAAATGGAGACATAATTAGCATAGCTGCTGTTCCTAATGCATTATTAAAATCAAAAGTTGTGCTTGTTAACGCACTGTGAATTAACATGAACTATAACGATAAATACTGTAATAAATGTACTGTTCATGGCTTGTTCATGTTAGTTAATACATTAACTAATGGAACCTTATTGTAAAGTGTTACCATTATTTGTCTCTAAAACTCGTGTGAAGCATTCAAGCAGAAGGTTTTGAAGCATAAGTTCAGTCAAATGTGTCTGACTGGTGGTGTACGTCTCACTTCAAGTGGTCTTTCCTCTTTAGTGTCGATGTTGATGAATTTTGCAACATCAACACACTTATTGAGCTGAATAATGACACCGTAGTCTTATGCTGAACTTGGATTTGTCTCATATTTGAAGAAGTTTGCTTCATTGATTGTTATTTTCCCGTTTATTGCTGTGAGGCTTTGACACAATCTGTATCGGATGAAGCGCTATAGAAATCCTGCTCAGCGTACAGCAGGATTCGTCCTGTAGTCCCAACAGGGAGCGAACAGGATCCTCCGTCTCATCTCTCCGCTCCACTGTGAGTGGGCGTCTGGCCGTTTGCTTGCTCACTTTTCACGTTCGCTTCCTCCACTGTTGTGTCCTGCATTTCTCCTCCTTTTCCATCTCTGTTTCTCTCTCTCTCTCTTTCTCTGGGAGTGATTAATGGTGCAGCATGTTTCTGCTTTCGCCCTGCAGCATCTGCAGTGCAGCTCTTCTCACAGTCTCTCTCTCTCTGCTCGTTTCCGTCGGTCTCTCGGGTGATGTCTGTGTCTCGGTCAGGTCCTGCGGCTCAGTACGGATCAAGAACTTCGTCACACACTGTCACGAGTGTGTTTGTTATCGAGGTAGGCTTGGTGGACCAAATGGCATCAGACGGTCTTTTTGGAGGATTTGGGATGGGACTAGTGTCATCCTTCTGGTTTTATTGTGAACAGTTCTTCTGTGTTTGTTATTCCAAAGAAAACCTATGATTTTTATGATCTTTCATCAAATTGTAATCACTTTCTCCATGTCCAAAGCAGCTTTTTAAAAACAGCTAGACAGAGTTTAAAGGGATGGAAAAGAGCTCAGACTCGCGAGATGCATGTTTTTAAACTGATGTGTCTTAAACACTGGTGAGAGATGCTGAAATAAGCTAGGTTTTCACCAAAAATATACCTATACATACACTCTAAAAAGTTGTTCAAAACAACCCAATAGCTGGTTTTGTCCCTTTTTATCCCATTTTTTAGAGTGTACAATTCATTGCCATTTCCAGCTGAAATGAGCACTGAAGGCAGTAAAACACCAACGACTTTTATTCTGTACACACAAATTTTGATTACAGGGTCAGATTATTGATTAATAAAGACTTATTTTCATGCACAATACTATGGTATGACCTCAAACACTTTTACCATAGTGCATGAGTTGTAATCTAATACATTGACATTTGCAGCACAAAATCTGCTTCATATCTATGGCTTTTCTGACATGGTAAACTTGCTCAGTTGTGCACCCGGTACTGAATTACACTTGATAAACATGCATCACGCCACTTGATAAAAGAGCACAACAACTTGTAAAAGCAAGCTAAAATGGCATGGTTGCTTCAGCAAATGTGTTTTCATCTCATGTCTGCTTTTATTAAAGGGGTCATAGAATGCTACATGCACTTTTACAAGTTGTTTG
>NW_015507880.1:0-1432 GCF_001515645.1 Sinocyclocheilus grahami | reverse complement strand
TTGAAGGGAATGCGCCCCCGATCTACATAAATGCGTCTATGTTCATGCGAATCGTTCATGATCCAGCCTCATCTACCTTTCCTAATAATGTGCTAATTAGCATGTTTCACGATGAATGCGGCTAAAGTAAATGGTCTCTCTAAGAGCAGCTCGAAAGAGAGGGGCGGGGTCAGCAGAGCTCATTAACATTTAAAGGAAAATGCTACAAAAACGTCTTTATCTGAAAAGAGCTGTTTTTTGACAGGATAAAAATGTGTTTTTTACACTACCATTGAGACATTTTAACCAAACTATGTTACAGACTTTTCATTAAGACCCCAAATAATCATATCAACTTGTGGAAAATGGGCATCCTATGACCCCTTTAACACTATTAGTTCGGTTTAGTGTGGGTGATACGTTATTTTCAAACGCGATAGAGCTTTAACCTTTTAGTATCACTTACTGGACATTTCATTTCTGAACTGTATTGAAAGGTACAACAACTAGCACTGTAAAACAAGGCCATATTCACGTTTGTCTGTTTCAGATAAAACTGAAGGTGCTTTAATGGCACTCACTGGAATTTTCACTTTGAAAGTGGCGCAAACACAGCAAGATTTGATGGGACATCAGTTTATAATAATAATACTACTTTATTTTTGTATAGTGTATTTTAGGACCTCATGGTTGCTTTACAAATACATTACACATAATACATAAAACAAATATATAATAAAAAAAATAAAAACGGAAACACAACATACAAAGTGGGAAATGCAGCAGAGTTTAAAAAACAAGTTGATAAACAGAGTGTGTAAATGCGTTTATGAATTTATTTCAGTTTCCAGCCATTTGTTTTATGATAAAGTTGTTACCTTGCATTAAATAAATTTGCTATGAGTTTTCAGAAATCATTCTAATATGGTGATTTGCTGCTCAAGAAACATTTCTTAATTTATCAATGTTGAAAACAGTTGTGCTGCTTTATATTTTTGTGTAAACTGTGATACATTTTATTTTTCAGGATTCTTTGGTAAATAGAAAGTTCAAAAGAACAACATTTACTTAAGATAAATCTTTGTAACATTATATTGTAAATGTTTTTGCTGTCACTTTAGATCAATTTAATGCATCCTTGATGAACATAAGTATTAATTTCTTTAAAAAAGTAATTATAATCATACAAAAGTAATCTAACCCCAAATTTTTGAACAGCAGTATATTTGAATATTCCAATAGTTTGTCAACGAGAGATTTTAATCTGACTTGTTTTTAAATATAAAGCTAATAAATACCAAAAGCTGCACACCTGAAACTGGAATAATCTAGAAAATAATGTCTGAATGTAGTCTGTGTTAAATTTGAGTGAACTGCTTTGAGTTTACAGTCAGATGTTTTGGTGTTAGTTTAGTCTGGTAATGTCTCTGGAAGGTGTGTGAACGGTCCTGCA
>NW_015507879.1:23088-29978 GCF_001515645.1 Sinocyclocheilus grahami | reverse complement strand
TTGGTGGCTGACTAAATACTTTTTTGCCCCACTGTATATGTTGAATACTCTGGCCGGTTCTGGCAATCAGAGCAGTGTTTTGTGTGCTTCGGAGGCTGCACTAAAGGGCTGCCGGTCACGAAACAAAGATTATCCCACTGGATAGTGGATGCAATAGCGTTAGCTTACACTTCTGTAGGCCTTGCGGCGACTGGTTGGTCCTTTCCATCCACCTTCACCAAATTTTCTAACTTAGACGTCCCTGCTTTCCAAGCACAGGTCCTGTCTGTCTAACCGGTCCTTGACTTCAGTGTACAGTCATGGCCAAATGTTTTGGCAGTGCCATCAATTTTGTGTTTTGCAAAGTTTGCTGATTCAGTATTTGTAGATTATTTTTCAACATGTTTCTATGGTATACTGAAAAACAATGATAAGCATATCATAAGTTTTAAAGGCTTTTATTGGAAAAAAATATATAATGAGTCAATATTTACAGTGCTAACCCTTGTTCTTCATAACCTTTGCAATTCACTCTAGCATGCTGGATATTAGCTTCTGGGCCAAATCCTGACTGATGGCAATCCATTCTTGCCTTATTAGTTCTCGGAGTTGATCACAATTTGTGGGCTTCTGCTTGTCCGCTCGCCTTTTGAGGACTGACCACAGGTTCTCTATGGGATTGAGATCTGGGGAGTTGTCTATGGGATTGAGATCAGGGGAGTTGCCTGGCCACGGATCCAAAATTTCAATGTATTGTTCTTCGAGCCACTTCTTCATCACTCTTGCTTTGTGACATGGTGCTCCATCATGCTGGAAAATGCACAGATGGTGACACGATTCCATAGCTGACTATTCAGGACCTGATGAGACGGTCCTGGTGCTTGCTGGACACTCTGGGACGTCCTGAAGACTTCACTGCAGTCAAACCTGTCTCCTTGAAGTTCTTGATGGTCCAGTAAATGGTTCTTTCAGGTGCAATATTCTTTGTATCAGTTTCCTTGCATGTGAGGCCATTTTTCCTTGCATGTGAGCGATGATGGCTGCATGTGTTTCTCTGGAGAAAACCATTGCTAACAAGAACACAATTGCTGCGTCTCAATGTACCTACTTATACTACGCTCTTAAAGTATGTACTCACTTTTGAGTGTGTAGTAGAAGAGTAGGCAAGCTTTGGGACATACTATCACGTCACACAATTGCGTCTTTAAAGGACCGCTCTGTCGCACCTGTTACATGCTCCCTGTCACTGTAAACTAGCCTGTCAATCATCCTGTCACAGTTACCATCCTCCACATTTAATTTAATTTAACTTCCTACCTTACTGGAGAGAAAAGAATTAGCTCGTTGATCTGCCAGTCACGGGTCTTTCATGCGGAGAACTCTGCTCATATTTTCTGCATAATGAGGCATTTAAAAGTTAACAACTAAATGGATGTTTATAAAACTTCACATTGCTGTTGCAAATGAAATATAACACGAATAACAACAAATACATATTTTTTTTACCAGGTTAAATGTTAATTATTAGTAACTCAAACCCCTTTTTGTAAACCTCTCAACCTAAACGTCGATCGTGCGCATCTGCCACGTTTGTAGTTTTTCTAATGTGTTTTATTCGTGTTTGTAGTTCTGGACCGAATCCTTAGCCAAAGCGCAATGGATTGTGGGCAATTTTAGCCATCAGAGTGTGCACGGATCCACACTTTAAAAATCTACCTGAAATAGTAGACCATACTAGTAGACCATACATGACTTTTGGCATACTCTTTTCAACATATTATGCTTTGGGACACACTTATTCTAATATCACATACTATTTAGGATGGATAATATGAGCATTGAGACACAGGGAATGATTGGAAGTGCTCAGTCTGCTCTTACAATCTAATTAGTATGATAGTGATTTCACCTGACTACTCATTCACACTTTCATATGTGCTGCTGATATGATCAGTCAATTAATATTAGCTGGTCATTTTGTGTCAGGATCAAAAAACAGTGAAATTAGTTTTTTGGCCAATTAAGCTTTTAGCAATTATTTCAAATGCATCTGATCACTCTCCACAATAATCTAGAAACAATGTAATTGAACACCACAACAGCTTAAGTAGCAAACTTTGCAAACCACAAAGGCCTGGTTTCATAGACAGGGCTTAGCCTAAACTAGGATTAAGCCATGGTTCAATTAGGACATTTAAGTAATTTTATAAACATGCCTTAGAAAAAAGCATTACTGGTGTTCACCTTAAGACAAAACAAAGGCACTGACATGTTTTAAGATCAGTCAGTGCAAGTTTCTTTCAGTTGAAACAGCTCAGATTTACGTTTTAGTCTAGGACTAGGCTTAAGCCTTGTCTGTGAAACCGGAGGAAAATCTATGTCACTGCCAAAATTTTGGCCATTACTGTATGTCTGACCTGTTCAGGACGCTTGACCCGAGGGCTTCGGCTTTGTGGCCTGAGCCTTATGGTTTCAGGTGAGTTGTTCTCGCCCTAATGGTAGCCCTTACTGCCTTTTAGGGTCCATAAGCGTGAGTGCCATAGGTCAGGCTCGTAGGACGGGTTTTCGTTTTACGCTTGTAGAACGCATTTTCATAATATACAGTATCTCACAGAAGTGAGTGCACCCCTCACATTTTTGTAAATTTTATTATATCTTTTCATGTGACAGCACTGAAGAAATGACACTTTGCTACAATGTAAAGTAGTGAGTGTACAGCTTGTATAACAGTGTAAATTTGCTGTCCCCTCAAAATAACTCAACACACAGCCATTAATGTCTAAACTGCTGGCCACAAAAGTGAGTACACCCCTAAGTGAAAATGTCCAAATTGGGCCCAATTAGCCATTTTCTCTCCCCGTGTCATGTGACTCAGTGTTACAAGGTCTCAGTTGTGAATGGGGAGCAGGTGTCAAAATATTGACACGTTGGGCCCAATTTGGACATTTTCACTTAGGGTTTTTTTATTTTAAAATACATTTTTGTCTCGCCTTTTATTGTCAATGATATTGCATGTTGAAATAGTCACAGTTATCATTTATTGACTTTTTTGTCGTCTCGTCATCGTCTCGTTTTAGTCATGTGAAAAAAGCTCATCAACTAACATTTTTTTAGCAGTTTTAGTTAACAAAATTAACATTTGTATAGATGTAACAAATGCATGAACAAGTTTCTCATTGTCAAAAGGAGAGAGAATATCACCTATTCTAGAAATGTTTCTGTGATAATTTGCTGTTTTAGTAACATTTCTAATATTTTTTTAAGGCTGAAGTCACTTTTAAACATGATTCTAAGTTCTTGACCAGATTACTGATAGAGAGTTGTTTTGGAGATTAGGTAAGGACTGTATATTTGTGCTGCAACAGGTGGATTTGTATCCACACTGGTGTGTTGGTAAGAACACATAAGACTCAGTTGAACCAAAGTTAGGAGTTTACTGTTGATTAGGTTGAGTGATAACAGTGAGTGGTCTGAACATATAAAAAAATAACAATAACATTCACACAAGCAATAATACAGGTTACATTATTAAAGTTGTTGCAGTACACCGTTGTCCACAAGGTGGCGTTGTGAGCTCACTCATGGCATTAGATATGTCAGACAAGCAGATGTCAGAGAAACTGTGCATAACATAATATATACACAAATATTAACAGATAACACTATAAATCTATTTATTTAATGATCTACAACAAAATAGAACGTGTTTTTGTGATAAGTAAACAAATACTTAATTACTATAATATTGATTTCTCACTAGAAATTACATCAAAAGTGCAAAAAATTTGTCAGAAATATACATTTACACATAAACTGACCACCAAAAGCAACTTTCAGACGCCATCTTTATTTTTTAGCTCAACCGTTGCGGAATGGAACGCACAGGATTGTGGGATATCAAAGGCAGCGAAGGATACATCTATGCTGCCTTCAAAATTAGATCAGAAGAAGGTACCTCCAGAGAAAGGAAGTAAAGCAGAATTTGGATTTGGATGTGCATGGATGCCTTCCTGCCTTGGAATGCTGCCTCCGAAGGCAGCATTTTAGAGCTTTCGGATGCAGCCTGTATATTTTCTGAAACGATGACGTCATCAGCCCACTTCTTGCCCCTTGTCAGAAACCGCTATGTCACGTAGCAGCAACAAAAACATGAACAAACAATGAACTATTGTCTTTTTATTAGCTAACATTAACACAGATTAATATATGTATTGTTCCTTGTTCGTTTGTATACCACGCGCAAGGTTTATGCGCATAGTCCAAGTCTTATTCTCTGTTTTTAGTGTATCTCTGTGGCAGAATTACAGCGGCGCATACTGGTCTGGCATGTATACTACATTGTTTTGTGTCAGTTTCGTGTGGACACAGATATTTCTTGAGACGAGGGGGAAAAAAATATCGGATAGGGAAAGCTTTGGCTACGTGTGGACATAACCTTAGTTATACGTATTGTAAACAAGTCTTCAAAACTGAAGCCAGAGCGTTTCGATTGCCCCCAGGTGGCTGGTCCCAGTATAGGTCATAAACCTCGCCCTCTCAATTACAATTACAATAATTACATTTCAATTCAAATAATTTTTTTCCAAAGATGGTTTTCATAATTTGATGTATTTTTATCACGCTGATATCAGTTCTAGTATTTGTTTCTTAAATAAGTTTTGCTTTAGTTAGTTATTTGATGCTATAAAAATGGGAGTGTGACGTCATGATTGACAGCTGTGATTGACAGCTTCTCTGAGCGAACTGAGGCGCTAACCGAGTTTTTCAGGAGGAGATTGGAGTTGTATTTTCCTCATTTCAACACAAGCCTCTTATATGGCAATCAGCGGATACAAATTGGAGCATTCAATCTAATTAAAAAAGGGTCAGGGCATGTTCTTGCGATCGACTCTGCGGTAGTGTGGGCGGGGCACGGCTCCACTTCGCTCTCTACTGCGCAGACTCTGGTCGCAAATCAACGCAATATGGCCGCGTCCTATTGGGCCATTGGCAGCTTCACTTTTCTTCAATGGAAGAGAGTTAAGGTGCATCGTCCATCTTTTTTATAGTCTTTGATTATAACAGGCAAACTTTGGCGCTTAGGCGCTAACACGGATTGGCGCAATGACAACTAAATGTAAACAAACTCTTAAATCAAAGACCGCAAAGCTGCTTTCAAACACAGTGAGATGATAACTGAATAAAAACAACTTACATTCCAGGCATTAACTCGCTCACATAAGTCCACTAATAAAGGAAAAGGAGAGATTAGTTCTGCGTAGGAGCGTTCACAGTTCATCTCTTGCTGATGAGGCACTGACTGACGTCATTCAATAAACTGCGCTCTGATTGGATGAATCCTTCGTGACAAGAGTCAATATATGGAGCCATAGATGTTATCCTTGCATAATTTCTGGTAACAAGAACCTCTGTCTTATCTTTGTTTAGCTGTAGAAAGGTATTTGACATCCACAATTTTATGTAGTGATGGGAAACCAAGGCTTTCTGAACCGTTTGAGGCTTTCATGAAATTGTGCCGAAAAACGGTTCATTACTCGAAGCTTTTTAACACAGCGACATCTGGTGGTCAGACTCGGTTTCTCCAGCCTATCTAACGAAACATTGCGGAGCAGAGGATGGTTTGAAAATGTTTTTAATCTGTGCCAACTCGTGGCATGCGTAGTCCGGTCAGTGGATTCACATATTGATCAATAATATAAAATATACAAGTGTGTGATTATAATTAATAAACTGACGTGAGTAGTAGCAAAAATATTTTGGGTGAGCTGTTTGGGGTCTCTGAGACCCCAGCTAGAACATAATAAAATGCAATAAAGGTGTGACGTGCATTCAGTTTCTGTCTGGTGTTGAGGTTATTCTAAACTATTCTACTGAATCCCAAATAAGTGTACACACACACACACACACACAACCAAGTCGATGTAAAGTCAAACACAGGAGCCATGCAGTGCCGATTTTTTTCAAACCAGCTGTCCCGATCTTCCGATACTGCATGAGGTTCGAAGCTTCAAACGTCATCAATCACGTGGTATTGTCATTTCGATACAAGCATCGGCACAGTGTGTGATACAATAGTGCTTGGAAAACTGCGTCGGAGCATCGGAGCCTCGGTATCAATCGTCCCATCACTAATTTTATGTTCCCTATGCAGTTTAGGGTGGAAATTGAATTGTGGGCATCTGGTCAACTGTTTACATTGCGAGTAAATCACTTGCATATTCGACTAAATCTTCACTCTGGGCGACTAAATGATGTATAATATTAGCCAATTGCTAATAAATTCTCAGATTTTACTCGCCAGTGTGTGAGTTGGAGGCCAAGTATAAGTTTATCACAGATATATTTTCACTCGCCGAACACTCGACTGAGCACTTCAGAGTTTCACTCTCTGTCAAGAGATCTGAGCTTTTTTTCAGTTCATCTCAATGGATGTGCAGCGCACCTTGATTTGACGTACCGTGAACGCTTGTGCACCGGTGTTCCGGCGAATTCAGTTTCCCTGTGTCCCCCTCACAGCGCCTGCGCAACTTCGCAGTGTTGCCAAGTCCGCGGTTTTCCAGCGGTAGTTTTTAGTAGCAATTGGGCGTTTCTTTTTTAAATATCCTAGCAACCCTGAAACCACAGTACTAAAATCATGACTTCATGATTTCGCCCCGGGCTAAGCAAGTCAGCTTATGGTGGTTTTGCTGTCTTTCTGCAAGCAACGTTCATTTCAGCATGTTATTTAGATCATTTGTAATTAAATAGGTATTCATGTACATGACGTCCTGTTCAATCGCAAAATAGAGTCAGATTTCCTGCTAATTCTAATTTTTTCCTGTTTTATGAAGTGTAACACCATACATTACAATTAGACAGTTAAATTCCTTCGTTAGGGGCATTCTTTTGTTCAGACGCCCATTTCCATTTTA
>NW_015507879.1:21789-22588 GCF_001515645.1 Sinocyclocheilus grahami | reverse complement strand
TATCTATCATCTATCTATCATCTATCCATCTATCTATCGATCTATCTATCTATCTATCATCTATCTATCTATCTATCATTTATCTATCTGTCATCTATCTATAATCTATCTATCTATCACCCATCTATCTATCTATCTATCTATCATCTATCTATCTATCTATCTATCTATCATCTATCTATCTATAATCTATCTATCTATCATCTATCTATAATCTATCTATCTATCTATCTATCTGTCTATCTATCTATATCATCTATCTATCATCTATCTATCATATATCTATCTATCTATCTATCTATCTATCTATCTATCATCTATCTATCTATCTATAATCTATCTATCTATAATCTATCTATCTATCGATCATCTATCTATCTATAATCTATCTATCTATCATCTATCTATCATGTATCTATCTATCTATCATCTATCTATCTATCATTTATCTATCTGTCATCTATCTATAATCTATCTATCTATCTATCACCTATCTATCTATCTATCTATCATCTATCTATCTATCTATCATCTATCTATCTATCTATCTATCTATCTATCTATCTATCTATCTATCTATCTATCTATCTATTATCTATCATCTATCTATCATCTATCTATCTATCATCTATCAATCTATCATCTATCTATCATCTATCTATCATCTATCCATCTATCTATCGTTCTATCTATCTATCTATCATCTATCTATCATCTATCTCTCTATCTATCTATCATCTATCTATCTATCTATCATCTATCTATCTATCATCTATCTATCATCTATCTTTCTATCTAT
>NW_015507879.1:19867-20681 GCF_001515645.1 Sinocyclocheilus grahami | reverse complement strand
ATCCATCTATCTATCTATCTATCTATCATCTATTTATCATCTATCTATCTATCATCTATCTATCTATCTATAATCTATTTATCATCTATCTATCTATCCATCTATCTATCTATCATCTATTTATCATCTATATATCTATCCATCTATCTATCTATCATCTAATTATCATCTATCTATCATCTATCTATCTATCTATCTATCTATCTATCTATCTATCTATCATCTATCTCTCTCTATCTATCTATCTATCTATCTATCTATCTATCTATCTATCTATCTATCATCTATCTGTCATCCATCCCGGGTACCCTAGCAATCGCATAGCAACACCCGAGCAGTCACCCCGAGTACCTTAACAACCACATAGCAACTAGGCCTGTCACGATAGCAACTTTTTGTTGTGCGATATATTGCCCCAGAAATAATTGCGATAAGCTATATTATTGTCATTTTAAGACATTAAGATATTATTTGAACTAGCACCTCATGACTACACCACGTTAAGTACGAGAAGCTGCAAAAGACACAGGCGCAAATGGAATGCAAAAAACATGGTAACATAAATTTTTAAGTAAATATGATGGGCGATATATTGCGTCACCAAAAATTATTGGGGTCATGTACATATATTGTGCGATAAGTACGAGGAGCTGAGTATTTAGCCATCTTCAAGAATCGACTAAAAACACATCTCTTCCATCTTTATTTGACCCGCTAATGGCGCTTTTCCACTGCATGGTACGGCTCGGTACGGTTCACTTTTGGGGGGGTTTTCCACTGGGTACAGTACCTGGTACCTGGTACTTTTTTTAGT
>NW_015507879.1:1432-19235 GCF_001515645.1 Sinocyclocheilus grahami | reverse complement strand
GCAACTATAACGACATGTGAATAATCCCGCCCACTCAAAAGCGGTACTGAACGGCAGTGGAACCGCAACCCGTGCCGAGCCGAACCGTGTCGTGCCTTACTGAGCCGTGCCGAGCCGAGTCGTACCACGCAGTGGAAAAGCGCCATAACTCTAGTACTCTCTATTCTAATTCTGTTCTTAAAAAAAAAAAACACTTGTCCCTTTTAGACTTGCACTCTATTCATTTGCTGCTTGTTTTCTTTAAAAAAAAAACTAACAATAGCTTTCTAATCTTTTTGTATTCTATCTGTTTTCTTTTCATTTATTATACAATTAACAAAAGCAAAAGAGACCTCTAACACTAGCTAGATTTATTATTTCTCTATTCTATCGGTTTTCTTTTTATTTATTATATTATTATATAATTAAAAAAAAAACTTGCAACGTTTACTGCGTTTACTTGTTATAGCACTTGTATATCATTGCTCGTTTGTTGATTTTGATTGATTCCATTTTCTTCATTTGTAAGTTGCTTTGGATAAAAGCGTCTGCTAAATGACTAAATGTAAATGTAATGTAAATGTAAGTCCATATATTGATTATTGCGACAGGCCTAATAGCAACACCTTAGCAACCGCCCCGGATACCATAGCAACCGCATAGCAACACCCTAGCAACCATCCCGGGTACCTTAGCAACCGCATAGCAACACCTTAGCAACCACCCCGGGTACCCTAGCAACTGCATAGCAACACCTTAGCAATCGCCCCGGGTACCCTAACAACCGCATAGCAACACCCTAGCAACCATCCCAGGTACCCTAGCAACTGCTCTGGTAACTACCCCAAGTACCCTTGCAACCACCCCAGGTACCCTAGCAACTACATAGCAACATCCTAGCGGCTGCGTATCTATCTATCTATCTGTTTTTCTAATAGACTGTATTGCCTTCAAAACATTCAGATTTTAATCTGAAAAGCTTTGAAGAAAAGCTTTGAGAAAAGCTCTGTTTGGGGAGTAAAGCTCTTCACATCTGGAAACCACAAGCATGAACGCTAGTGAAGACTTGTTAGCAATGCAATATAATGCAAAAATGCCTAAATAAAACATGTTTTCAGGATAAATAACGAGCCGGCCAATATAGTGACGATTGTTTTAATTAATCAAGAAAGGTGGATATTGTTATCAAAATTAAAATACGATTAATCGTGCAGCCCTATTCTATTGCTGTAACCATTAGTTCTGAGTGAAATGCATTACGGGTAGTGTAGTTCGAAGAAATTTACTTGTGCAACGTGTGCTCTCGCTGTGCTATGTAATTCAGAAATGGAGAAAGAACATTTATATTCTGCTTCTATTTCAGTTCATTCAGGTCAGTCCACCCAGGGATTTTTGCGCACTGTAACTTTGACAACTTGTATCTGCACGACAGTGTAAAATGGCATGCATCGGATAACTTTGTCCATCTCATCATTACACGAACATGAATTAATAAGCTGTTACGCTGCAGCTGGGACCGATGAAGTGGAGAAAGTAACAGCAGTTATCAAATGACTAAATTATGATATATGCTCAGGTGGGTGCTGGGGTTAAATAACGAGCCGGCCAATATAGTGACGATTGTTTTAATTAATCAAGAAAGGTGGATATTGTTATCAAAATTAAAATACGATTAATCGTGCAGCCCTATTCTATTGCTGTAACCATTAGTTCTGAGTGAAATGCATTACGGGTAGTGTAGTTCGAAGAAATTTACTTGTGCAACGTGTGCTCTCGCTGTGCTATGTAATTCAGAAATGGAGAAAGAACATTTATATTCTGCTTCTATTTCAGTTCATTCAGGTCAGTCCACCCAGGGATTTTTGCGCACTGTAACTTTGACAACTTGTATCTGCACGACAGTGTAAAATGGCATGCATCGGATAACTTTGTCCATCTCATCATTACACGAACATGAATTAATAAGCTGTTACGCTGCAGCTGGGACCGATGAAGTGGAGAAAGTAACAGCAGTTATCAAATGACTAAATTATGATATATGCTCAGGTGGGTGCTGGGGTCTTATCTATCGGATTGCAACGTATATCCATTTTGTTAAAGGGGTCCTATTATGCTCTTTTGTAAATTTTTATAATTTTTTTTATAAATTCTTTTATTTTGTTTTGGGGGTGTATTAGAACAGGCTCTCATACTAGGTTATTTGAAAAACACATTATTTTTCACATATTTTACATTATTGCAACACCTCTCTCCTCAGTCTGGCATGAACGGCTCGAATAATTCCTGTATCAAATGAAGGCCCGCCTTCTAAAATACTAAATGTGCTGTGATTGGTTAGCTGGGTCAGTGTGTGATTGGCACCACTCGGCGCCTGGTCGGGAAATGTCATGCCCCTTACCATAGCCGCCTGCGAGCTTCAGTGTAAATTTTGTCAATATCAAATCAATATGAGCATGATTTAAACCCGGATGATTGTAACCACTCTAAGTTCGTCTGCCTTGGGAAAGCTAGCATGTCTCCGACATAGTGATAACACTCGTTGACTTCTCTAGTGCAGCTCAACCAGGTCTCGTCCCATTCGGAAAATATGCGATGTAGTCCAAAACGAGTCGTTCGTTGTAGTTTTTGAAAAGTGATTTATGTTAAATAAAATATCTCCTTTTGAATTGGACTGAGCTTTGTAACTTTGCAGATCGTTTTTATGCTCAAACAGCAACTTTACAGACTAACTAAAGTTGAAAAAGTGAAAACGCATAATAGGACCCCTTTAATTAAATATTACACATAGTGCATGTCTTATTAGAGTTAAGCCAGTCGGCGTGGTAGCCAAGGCTCACATAGATAGTAATACATGCGGTTCACATGGCTCTTTGGAGCAGCAGCAGTACATGTGTCTTGGCGATAGATCTGCTTGTTGGGGGGTGTTTTGTTCTTGTTTGGCTTGTATTGTCCCTTCTATGTCTCCTGTTTTGTGGAGGTTATTTCATGTATGTTATATTTGCAGCAGCAATATTTCTTACATGCTCACAGCAGCATGTTGTGGATGTATTGGCAGTAGCAAGTCTCGGTACTTGCTCTTCCAAGTAAAGCAGCAGCGTAGCAAATCTATTCCGCCAAGACCAAATACATTAACATTGTAGTAGTCAATAACCGGGAGCTTATGACAATTTTGATTGATGACTTTGATCTTTGACCCATAATTATATCCATATGTGACCTCTGACATCATAATAGTTTACATATGCGAAAACCGGCGTGCGTGAAATCCGGCCGTCACCCTTTGAGCTCCAGGGATGACAAATGATGTTTTTGTAAGCGACCGAGGATGACAGGTGATAAATTAAGGAATGTTTTGAGCAGCAGCGTAGCAAATCTATTCCGCCAAGACCAAATACATTAACATTGTAGTAGTCAATAACCGGGAGCTTATGACAATTTTGATTGATGACTTTGATCTTTGACCCATAATTATATCCATATGTGACCTCTGACATCATAATAGTTTACATATGCGAAAACCGGCGTGCGTGAAATCCGGCCGTCACCCTTTGAGCTCCAGGGATGACAAATGATGTTTTTGTAAGCGACCGAGGATGACAGGTGATAAATTAAGGAATGTTTTGAAGATATTATGGCCCGTTCCCATATCCGGACTCTCGTGTGGGGACGTGTCCGTGGTATCAGGTTGCTGTGTGTTATGCTCGCGCTCTCTCTCTCTCTCTCTCTCTCTCACTCTCACTCTCTCTCTATGGGAGAAAAACCAGCATTGATGAACAATAAACAGAATAAACAATTTTAACAGATTGTGAGATCGTATCACAGTATGTGTGTGTGTGTGTGTGTGTGTGTGTGTGTGTGTACTGGTGTATATAATCTGACGGCAGTATTAAAAGTTTCTCAGCATATGAATGAAATTGGGGATAAATCAGTAAAAATATAAATTGTCTTACATTTTTCAGGGAGAGAACGTCTTCCTCGAGCAAGCATCGCTATTCTTAAAATGAAATGTCCCCCAAAATTGTGCTTGGTTTAAAATGAAAGAAGAAATCTTTCTTTGAGATTGTCTCTGCCCCCTCTGCCTGTGTGATCACGGCTGTGTGTGTGTCACGTCCCACTGATACTGTCATTTCGCCCCGCTGAGAGTTCTGAAAGGGGAGGGGTTCGCTATGGATCTGCTTTGAAAAACAAAATCTAGAAACAATGTAATTGAACACCACAACAGCTTAAGTAGCAAACTTTGCAAAACACAAAGGCCCGGTTTCATAGCTTAGCCTAAGCTAGGATTAAGCCATGGTTCAATTAGGACATTTAAGTAATTTTTATAAACATGCCTTAGAAAAAAGCATTACTGGTGTTCATCTTAAGACAAAACAAAGGCACTGACATGTTTTAAGATCAGTCAGTGCAAGTTTCTTTCAGTTGAAACAGCTCAGATTTACGTTTTAGTCTAGGACTACGCTTAAGCCTTGTCTGTGAAACCGGGGGAAAATGTATGTCACTGCCAAAATTTTGGCCATGACTGTATGTCTGACCTGTTCAGGACGCTTGACCCGAGGGCTTCGGCTTCGTGGCCTGAGCCTTATGGCTTCAGGTGAGTTGTTCTCGCCCTAATGGTAGCCCTTACTGCCTCTCAGGGTCCTTAAGCGTGAGTGCCATAGGTCAGGCTCGTAGGACGGCTTTTCGTTCTACGCTTGTAGAACGCATTTTCATAATATACAGTATCTCACAAAAGTGAGTACACCCCTCACATTTTTGTAAATATTTTATTATATCTTTTCATGTGACAACACTGTTATACAAGCTGTACACTCATTACTTTACATTGTAACAAAGTGTCATTTCTTCAGTGTAAATTTGCTGTCCCCTCAAAATAACTCAACGCACAGCCATTAATGTCTAAACCGCTGGCCACAAATGATGCAGTTAGAAATTTAATAAAAACAAGCCTATCGCCTGTTTGAACTCTGTACCATATGTGAAAATAGTTTAGGAATCCCTCATTACAGCCGTGACAGAAGACAATATTTTTCATTGAAAAGACCTGTCTCTCGGATAAACATCTCGGAAATAGATGGGGTGACTTTTTGTTTTTCAAAGCAGATCCATAGCGAACCCCTCCCCTTTCATGAACTCTCAGCGGGGCGAAATGACAGTATTGTTGGCCTGTATGTACTCAATACTTGGTAGGGGCTCCTTTTATATATATATATATATATATATATATATGTATGTGATCCTGGACCACAAAACCATATCATATATATCAGTCTGGTGAGTAAACTAAAAAATTTACTAGCCAATGGCGATTCAATTGCCAAGGTGTCTTTAGAGGGTTGCTGTTGCAAGTGAATGATAGAGTTGCATGTCATCTTTATACTGGTGAAAGGAAATATTGTATTGTAGGTATTGTAGGTTAAATAATAGAGGACCCAATATTGATCCTTGAGGAACCCCAGTACCCAGTGTAATGTAGTATTCCCTGCTACTTAAGTAGGATCTGAAGCAGTCTAAAGCAGGACCTGATAGACCAACTGTTGGGGACTGCCCCTCTAAATTCCAGTTCTTTTAATGGCATTAACCACTTCAGCACTCTAGTCAGGGTGTAGTAGTCATCAGATATCTTTCCACCATTTATTTATGATCAAGGTTTTACCATATAAAATTATACTGATAATGATTATACATTGGAGGTAGCTTTTAATCATTTTTTTTGTCCTGCACTTTGTGATGTTACACAGGTGGAAATATACTGACTGCTCTGTATGCGTAACAAAGTACACGTCACTTTCGCCAAACACGTATCCACTAGAAGTTGCATAGTGCATATTTTACATAATACAAACTCTTAACAGATATAAAATACAGATTTAAATAATACTAAAAGACACATAATCTAAGGAATTTACAACACCAAACCAGTTCTGCAGTTGGTCGAGCAGAATCTCATGATCAATGGTGGCAAAAGCTGCACTCAGATCTAGAAAACAAGGATTGCCAAGAACCCACACTTTGCAAGATAATCAGGCTGATTTTGGGCCCAGTTCTCTTATCTTGAAGGCTCTACAGATTATTTTAGCAGATTTTCCTGTTTTGTGCAGTGTGTTAAGTGTGCTCATCTGCTCAGAAAGAACGTTGGGGCCGCACTGATCTCAAATCGTAAATATACTACAAGTTGAATGTTTACAATCAGACATCCTGTTATGTGGGGGGAATACTGAGGACAAACCTGCATCTACTCTGCAGATTGTCACATGGAACAAAGCGATAACTAATCAAAAAGCAAGCTGATGGAAGATGGAAGCATTACTCACCTCTAGCTCATGCTGTAACATATAATGTCCATGATAAGGCCATCTCTACAACTTCATTCAAACCTTTTTCTTTTTTCAGTAAATTATCTGTAAAAAGTAGTCCAAACACTATTATCTCCATTTATTCTTGCCCATTTTCCACCATGTTTTTTTACTCTAAAGTCACAATTTACCACAAGAGATTTTTGCGAAACTTCACAGTTGGGACTGTTTTTGTTTTTGAATGGAATATGTTAGTATCTGGTGTGCTGTCATGGTCACATCATGGTACTCCACACACTATAGGAACAAAACTGTTAAACCTATTATTACTATTATAATTTTTTTTTTATCGTCATGTTTGTGTTATCTCATATTTTTTTAAATCTGAAAAGGCTTTTTAGTGTGGGCCAGATTTCCCAAGTCCCGAATAGCTTGCAGATAATTTAAAACCTTAATCAGGGCAGTTAATTTGCTGTGGTTTGCCCAGAAGCCAAAGTGAAATGTCTCATTGAGTTTATGGGCAGGGTATAGGTGTACATTTAACACAGGTGATATTGCTCTACTGAAACCATAAATTAAGCTTATAGCATTAGTTCTGGCACGTCATGATCAAGCTTGCATCAGCTGACTCTCAGCTGATCCACATCTACCTATAGGAATACGACGCCTATCACGGCATTCCTCTATATAAGGTCTATTCAGAATTATTCAGCAGCTTTATCGCTTGTTCAGGAGCAAATTAGACGGCAAATTCCGTCTCTATGGGAATCGTACAATCAGGAATTTTGTGAGAGGGGTTAGTTTCCCACAGTTTCTCATTAGATTCAAGTTTGTGAACTTGAATGCGAATTCCCCGTGTTGATTGTTATGCGCTGCAAGGAAGTGACCTGAGCAAGCACCGCTTCTCGCAATGATACATCATTGACATGGACTCTTTGCCCAAAAATCATCGCTGAATTTGTGCTAACATGACTGCATCAACAACACTTTGCACAAAATCTGCCTTCCCCACTGGAAGTAGTAATATATCAAGAAGGGGATCAAGCATCCACGTCACAACTGGCTATTTCACCCTTTATTTATCTCTGAATGTCTACGCAAAGCTAAGCTAAGTTTCTTCTTTTATTCTCATTGCTAATGCTATATTGGAAAAAATTATATATTGGCAAATATTGCTCATTGTTTAAGGCTAGTTGTTCAGTAACATGTTTGTTGCTTGGCATGCTGATTCTTTAGGCTTATTAGATGTATTTCAAAACGCTGGTACACAGTTAAACTTACCATAGCAAGATGCTTGTATTTAAAGCTGTTTAATTCTACCTGATATGACAGGCGTGCTGCTTAAAGCTCATCTTGTATTGGGAATGCAGTTTCTTTAAACTTATCCAACTATTCTTGCCAACACGCTATGTTTAAGTCAGCGACATGCTGTTGTTTAAAGTTATCTAGTGTATCGGTAACATGCTTGTTACTTAATGCACAGTATGTATGTATTTTTCGCTACTAAAAGTTATTCAAATGCTAACAACGTTATCTGGATGAGGGCAACATGCTTGCTGCTAAACTTAGGATATTGACCATATGCTTGTTGCTTAATCTTTTCAGGTAACAGTTTCTGCATTAAAGGGGCATGCTGCTCTTCTCAGTCGCTTATTAAAGAAGAGCACCCTTCTGCTCCTGCTCCTCTTCTGTAAAGGGCATGCTGCTCTTCGTACCTGCTGGCAAAGAGCACCCCTTTCACTGCTACTCTCCTTCTGTAAGGGGAGATGGCCCCAGTATCCGCTATTTTAGAAGGTCATTGCTTTAAAACAGTGTATTGGGAAATATTGCTTGTTATTTAAGGCTAATCTAGTGTGGGTGGATGGGCAGGGAGTTTTTGGCCCAGAACAGAACCATACCGCCAAATCCAAACTGTATGCTAACCCAGATAGCAAAATACACTCTGGCCAGTTCCGGTTAGATTCTCACATGCTGGAGACTTACCCCTGTGTGCTTGTGTACTCACTGCTCGATTCCGACCCGAATCAATCGGCCCAGATGCGGCAGCCGTTAGTGTGCCGACGCTGCTGGAATTGGCCTGACACTAATGTGCACTCGCAAGGTCCCATTTCAATTATAGACTACAATACAGAAATAAATAACACGACTTAAAACATCTATTGTCAGGGGTATGGACCTGTCTGTGTGTGTTTTTCTCCCCATGTTCTCCGTGACTTAGTTTTCTCCCTTGTCTATTGCTTCATTTGATTCTCCTGTGTTCATTAATTATCCCTCGATAAGTTTAGTATTTATAGTGTAGTCTGCCCCATGTTTCCTTGTCGAGTCTTATTCGTCTCCTGATGTGCTACGTGTTCCTGCCTGCTCTGTGTTACCCCGTTTGGATAAATGAAGACTGTTCTATTGGAATTCTCCCTCGTCTCCACATTCCTCGCTCTTCACAGTAGGCAACATGACAGAAGACCCGATCTACAAAAACTTTATTTGCGTTTACCCCTCCATTTGTTCTCCACATTTTGTTCAGTGTTTTGTTTTCTATTTTCCCCACTGATCCCTACGGCCCCTTCTTCCGCCCGGATTACCTCCTCCTCTTGCTGGAGCAGTGGGAGAAGGATCACTCAAGGGCCATACCAGACTGTTTCTGGCCATCGCCCATCTCACCAGCTACCTGGACGACGCGCTCTGCACATTCTATGACGCCATCTCGAACCCCTCATGCAGAGCGCCGTCATACGAAGATGGCCTTAGAGCAGATTTTGCCACCTTTGTGTAGTGGATACTGGCGAGAAACTGATCCCCGTTTACCATCTGTTCCGAGGAGGATCTCGCCAGTTCCACTCCGGAACGAGCCCAGCCCACCATCACCTCGCTGTGCGGAGCTCAAGCTCAAGCCCACAGTTGACGGAGAGCCCGAAACCGCAGCGACCGATGAGCCATCGCCACATGGCACGACAGAGCGACCAGCTCCTCTGCTCAACTTCAGCCCACCATCAGTACGGTGCGAGCCCCGCAGGGCTTCCAGTCTCCATTGTTGACGTGGCTGGAGAATCCCTTGCCACCGCCTCCAGCCTCTGAGTCCCAGACTCCGCCTCGGCCCATCGACCCAGCGGCTCCACCATGGCTCCTAACGCCCTCCTCACCGCTGTGGCCCAGCAGTCCAGTGGCTCCGACGGGCTCCCTCATCCTGATATGTCAGGGATATGGACCTGTCTGTGTGTGTTTTTCTCCCCATGTGCTCCGTGACCTAGTTTTCTCCCTTGTCTATTGCTTCATTTGATTCACCAGTGTTTGTTAATTATCCCTCGTTAAGTTTAGTATTTATAGTGCAGTCTGCCCCATATTTCCTTGTCGGGTCTTATTTGTCTCCTGATGTGCTACGTGTGTGTTCCTGCCTGCCCTGTATTACTTTGTTTGGATAAATGAAGAGAGTTTCTATTGGAATTTCTCCCTCGTCTCCGCATTCCTCGCTCCTCACATTAAGCACCGTGACATCTATAAATGTCTCATTATGATGAATGCAATTTTAAAGTCCATTTTAAAGAACTCACTTGATCAAGTTGGCATGAAGAAAATGTATTTACATTTTTTTTTACAAAACAATGCAATTAAAGCCAAACAACAACAAAAACAGAAGTTGTTATACAGAAAGTGCATAGCTATTAAACAACATTTTGCAAAATTACCCTTGCATTTACTTGCACATACTTGGATTGTAAAATTGAATAAGTATAAACATAAACACTCAGGTAACACTTTACAATAAGGTTTCATTTGTTAACATTAGTTACCTACCTAACATGAAATAACAATGGCAAATACTTCTAAAGCAAATATTAACCTTAATGTAAATTTCAACAATTACTAATACATTATTAAAAACAAAAGTCATATCAGTTAACATTATTTAATGGATCTGAGCTAACATGAACTAACAAAGAACAGTTTTATTTATTATTAACTAACAGTGACAAAGAATGCATATTGTAAAAAATTTATTGCTCATTGTTAGATCAACAATCAACATTTACTATGATACCTTATTGTAACGCATTGGTAAATGGCAAAGTTTTGAAATTAAACACATTTTGTACTTTTTTTTTTAAATTATCAAATAATTTACAACTATTACCATGGATCGTATTGAGTGAAATGATGATTACTGTTCCTTGGTTGTTGCTCATTTTCAAATCACTCAGGATTTATGGTCATTGTGATGTAACGTCTTTCATGTCTTAATCCGGTGATATCTTTGTTTGGGAGCTTTAATTTTAGCACCTGTAAAGAGCAAATAATATAAAAATATCTATTACTAAAAGGTCTAACTTAATGTGCCAAACTGAATTAAATTAAATACATATGTTGTAGCAATGTACCTGTTGTTTGACAGACTATTTACAGCACTAACTGCAATGACAGCAAAATAAGTGGCTGTGCCGAGCATTATTAATATTTAGTGTGTAGCTAATGGTTATTGAAGGGAGAGCTCACCCAAAAATGAAAATCATTTACTCCCCCTCATGTTGTCTATATGGACAAACGTGTTGGTATTGATTACCAGCATTCTTCAAAGTATCTTCTTTTGAGATCTGCAGAAAAACAAATGTCAGAGGTTTGGAAAAATGTTTTGTAAATTATGACAGATTTCTGAGTTAACTATACTTTTAAGTAAATTAATAGAAACACTTTTCACTAGTCATCACTGTGCAGAAACATAACAGTGAACGCTGCAATAAAATGCTTGAAAAATACACATTCAGTAGATCTAAACCTTGCTGTTTGTCAGTAGGTCTCTTCAGTTAAGATTCCCCCCAGTTACTGCAGAAAATAACATTGTGTAATGGTCAATGTAGACATTTATTTGAACTTACTTTCTCATTGGCTCTAACTGCTCCTTGTTAGTCCAGTCAGAGAAGTATAATAAAGATGATGTCCACTTTCTTGGACTGCAGGCTCTGCTGGTGTTCACAGGTGTCTAAGGAGTAATGTCTGCCATTTCTTCAGCGATGAAAACACTTCTCTTGTTTACTAGAAAAAATGTATTTGTGTCATGTTAAGAGAAATAATCAGTTATTCCCATGTGTCTCGACATGCTGAGTGAGGAAGCAACTAAAGTAGCAACAAATGTGATAAACTGTGAGGCTGTGTTTGTGTTGTAGTCAGTTACACATTTAGCAACTGTAAAAGCAGGACAGATCTATTGCAGATGATTTTAGACATGATGCATATTAATATGATTGCAGTACATTCTCGTCATAAAAATCACTGAAACTAGCTTATTATTAGCTTATGTATTTAGTTGAGGTTATTTGAAAACGATCTTCTCTAATACATGCTACAAAAAATCATCTTCACTCTCACGCCCTTTAATAAATATGGAATGAAAACAACCTTTGCTCATTGTAAGTGCATTCATAAAAATAAGAATGTGAAAACTAAAAATACAAACCTTTCTCCTTGTATAGGCTGCGCTGTCATCATCCTCCTCTTCCTCATCTGTTTGCGGATTGTAGTGTTGCTCGTCAAAGTTTACTTCAGCGTAAACACTTTATCCCACATAACAAAACTCAGATCAAAGATGAAAAAGATTTTGTTCATTTATTAACTTACATTTTCGGGCAAAGCAAGAAAGCCACGTTCGCTGCTGTCTCGCACGCAAAGCTAACATTTAGCAAGTTCCTTTATGAGCTTATAAGTGCCTGCGTTGGTAAAATATTGTTAGTAAAAAAAAATTAAATGCGCAACCAGAATTGTTTTATCAAAATGACTCCATACATCTGTATCTCTTTGTAAATAATCCATTGTTTTGTTGCCATCCAAACCGCACAAACATGGTGGACACGAGCACAGGTACAAGACTCCTCCCACACTGCACGAGTGAAGGTGAATGAATCACCTAAATGGCGTTTAAAATACATACAAGAAAGCATATAAAAGAATTACCTGCTGCATTACATAAATAGATTTGCTATAGTTATAAATATTATAGAAAGTTCTGTCCTATAATACTTTTTTATTATTTAAATTTTACTGCAGCATGTGATGCAGTAATGATTCAGCATGTGCATGGATCCACACACAGTCGTAATCAATTTAATCATCAGTAGAGCTATAAACATTTCATCCATTGTTAAGGACGTAGCACTATCTGATCACTTCTGTATTTTCTTTGATATATTGATCTCTGCTACCACTGAATCTTGATATGTTTCTGTCAGAAAGAGATGCATTAATGAAAACACTAGTGTGCTATTTATGGAGGCTATATCTCTAACACCAAGCATTTCTGCAGACTCTGTTGATTTTCTCCTTGATTCCTTTAACTCAAATGTTAAAAATGTTATTGATTACATTGCTCCTGTGAAAGCCAGCAAGAAGACTGGCAGACAAAAATCAGCTTGGAGAAAATCAACTGCAGTTCAGAGTATGAAAATAAAATGCAGAAAAGCTGAGCGGATGTGGCGAAAGACGAATCTTGAAATTCATTGAATTTCAATTATATGGTTCAGATAACTCAAATCATGTGGGAGGATGGGTGTCCTTTGTGGAAAAGTCTGGTATTGTGCTCAAACAAAGTCTTACTGCAAACTCTCTTTTATACTTCTATAACTTTTTCCTGTTCCACTTGTAGAACTGTTTTTCAATTAAACAAATAACAATAATCTGCAAAGTGTCTTATCTCAAAAGAGTCCAAAATTAGGTCTCTACTTAAAGGCATTCATGATTTACAACCATTTGAGTCGTATATATTATTCTCAGGTCTATGCTTAAAAAATGTGGAACTGACACTAAATTCAATAAATGCTATCAAATATAAAATGTAAGAGTGACATTATTATTTTTTTTTTTTAAACCCAAAGTAAATAATCAAAGTAAATGAAATATTTATTTCTTCAACAGGCAGAGAACAAGCACTATGGAACATCAGAAGTCAGTACAGATCAACACCTACAACAGGAAGTGTTGAATAAAAAAATTCATCTATTTCACAGACTTAATCTAAAAGGCAAACATCACAATAAACTGAGAGCTGCAGATGTTCTTCAGTTAGCACATTCATTACAGTCCCATGAGTATTGTGCTGAAGAAGAGCTGATTCAGACTTTTATACAAAAACTACTGATGATGAACTACAGAGCAAGATACCTCAAAACTAAGGAGAACAATGAGGAAGTTCACAATGATCAAGGCAGCTATAATTCATTTAAACAAGGGGTTGATTCTGATTTTTTTTCATTTTTTTTAAGGTCAGTGTCTAATGAAGAAACAAGTCAATCTGATCAAATCCACCCGATGGATGTTCAGATGGCCGTGTTTCATTGTGCTGATGGTTTCCTGAAGCAGCTGATGGTCACTAAACTGTCCCAGTGTCAGTACGCTATGCCTCTGCTTGTTCCTGATCCATTCACACAACAGATTGAGTTTCCTCTCTGGACATTCAGACAAATCAACAAGAGCTGGAAGATAAGAAACATCAACTATGAAGCCATCAGTCAAACCCAGCCGATCTACAAGGCAGAAACTCCAATGGTGTTTTTCTTCAGGTTTGGCTCTGTGTCTTCATCCAAGTCTCAGCTGATGAACAGTCTGATCAATGAGAAACACAACACATTCTTCCACAGGAACTGCCCAGGCAGCAGCAGAACCAGAGTCCTGATGGATGGAGTGGTGGAGATCGCCTGGTTCTGCTCCTCTGGATCATATGATGATAAATTCACCAAGTGTGTTGCGTTCTGTAATCTACATGGTGATGCGGGAGACCATGAGAAACAGCTGCAGATCCTCACTGAAATGGCCTCAGTCAATGTTGTCCTTCTACCACGACTAGACAGGGATGACAGAAGCAGGACAAAACTTGAAGAACTCTATAAGGGCTCAAAGCCAATCATTTGTCTTCTTACTGAGAATGCTTCAACTCTCATTAAGACATGGAAAGGAAAATACATGATCGGTTTAAAAGACAGAAATCAGCCAGAAGTATCTGAAGAACTCAGAAGAGCTATAAATGATTGTCTCTCAGAATCTTCTTCCACTTTCAGACTTAAAGATGTGTCGAAACACTCAGACATCATAGTAGACGAGGAAGATGATTATGACTGCAGGAGAGGAAGAGAAGCAGCACAGCAGATGATGAGTTTACTGGAGAAGAAAGATCTGAGAGAAATCAAAGAATCGTTTCTGCCTCATCAGGGGAAACTGTGGCATCAGTGGAGTCAGAAGAACAAAGAACTACATCGAACTCGAGCAGATGAGACAGAAATGGAAATAAGTAAAAAACACACAGAAATGAAGAAAATCCTTGAGCAACAGTATGAATCTGACATCAGTGAGTTTATGAAGCTCTTCATAAAACAAATGAACATAGATGCTGAACATGAAAAGATGTTTTTCATTAAATGGCTCATAATCCTCCTGTATGAATATATCTCAGCTGATCGTTCTGCTCTACTTCACAAGTATAATGAAAAGTGGTCAACAGTCTTAAAATTTAATGATAGCATTGATAAATCTGAGCATCTGACAACTGCACAAATTGAATTTGAGAGAATATCTGAGAAACTTCAATCTGCAGCCTTTGGTTTGGAGCATATCATGAGGGAGATCGGTCAGATCTATGAATCATGTTCATCTGTGAAGAAGAACAAGAAAGACCTGCAGATTCACTTCTCTTTTCTCCCGAGTCTTGCAGCAGAGATGATGGCCTCTGGATTTCCACAGGAGCTGATGGATGGAGATGCTGCTCATGTTCCTCTGGTCTGGATCTCTGCTGTTCTAGATCAACTCGTCCAGAAACTGGGAGACCAGAGAGTCTTCGTGCTGTCAGTTTTAGGGATTCAGAGCTCTGGGAAATCCACCATGCTGAATGCTATGTTTGGACTGCAGTTTGCCGTCAGTGCTGGCAGGTGCACCAGAGGAGCTTTCATGCAGCTGATCAGAGTCTCTGACGAGATGAAAACACAGATGAACTTTGACTATATTCTGGTTGTTGATACTGAGGGTCTTCGTGCTCTAGAACTGGCCGGAAGATCAACAAGAGATCATGACAATGAATTGGCCACATTTGTTGTTGGTCTTGGAAATTTGACGTTGATCAACATCTTTGGAGAAAACACTGCTGAGATGCAGGACATTCTTCAGATTGTTGTTCAGGCCTTCATGAGGATGAAGAAGGTCAGATTGAATCCCAGCTGTGTGTTTGTGCATCAGAACGTCTCAGACATCACAGCTGGAGAGAAAAACATGGAGGGAAGGAAAAGACTGCTGGAGAATCTGGATGAAATGGCAAGACTTGCTGCTGAAGAGGAAGACTGTGATGTACAACGTTTCAGTGATGTCATTAGATTTGATGTTCAGAAAGATGTGAAGTATTTTACTCATCTCTGGGAGGGAAACCCACCAATGGCACCACCAAACCCAAGCTACTGTGAGAATATTCAAGAACTAAAGGAAACTATTATGTCTGAAGCCTCAAAATCACATGGAATGATGCTGTTAGACTTTAAAGATCGTATTAAAGATCTCTGGGAAGCTTTACTGAATGAACGATTTGTGTTCAGCTTCAGAAATTCTCTGGAGATTTCAGCCTACAGGAAACTGGAGACTGAATACAGTAAGTGGTCCTGGAGTCTTCGCAGTGCCATGATGGAAACAGAGAACAAACTACAAAACAAAATAGAAAATGAAGCAATTCATGAAGTTGAGGAAACTGATCTTCAAAGAGAGCTGAAGAAGACAAGTGAAGAAGTGGAAAAGTCAATGTCTGAATTCTTTGAGAAAGACAAAGATAAAGATATACTGATTCAGTGGAAAACATCATTTGAAATCAAAATCAAAGAGCTTCAGGAAAACATTGTGAGAGAAACAAAAAGGAACTTAAATCTGATCGTTCAGCAGCGAGACCAGAAGAAAAAGATTGAAGCTAAGAGAACAGCTCATGAAAACACTCTCTATGAAAAGAGCAAAGAACTTCCCTTAAAACTCAAAGACAAAGCAAATGATGAAGAAACACTGAAGAAAAAGTTTGATTTGTTTTGGGAGCAGAGTGCAGATAAGATTATCTCAGACACACCTCCAAACAATGACATTGACATAATGAGGGATGTGATAAAAATCCTCAATGACATCTATGAGGGGCGTCTCCCTGCTGACCACTTTAAAAAGGACAGTGAGTTCATCAATATTTTCACTGTTTGGAGTTTTTTTGATTATGTTATTTTCAAAAAGTCCGAAACAAAGGGGGTTAAAGAGGCTCTAAAGGATGTTTACAGAACAATGAAAGAAACATTTGGACATATTCGAACTCTGTCTCCAGAGAATGAAGCTCAAATAAGATCATTAGTCACAGATGTTGACCAGCATACAGAAAAAATGATTCAGTCATTTAACATTTCAAAGATGGGATACAACATCAGTGACATCCAACAACTCATAGATTACATCAAAGCAAGATTAATTGAACATCAGGAAGGACCAGTGAAATATGAGTTCAAGAAGAAATTCTTTATCGATTTGGTTTTTTCCATTTGTAAAAAAGCAAACAAGATGATTGCTGACCAACACAGACTATTCAGAGATGCCAATGATCCTGTGATATATGTTGAGAAGAAGAGAGGAGTGTGCTATAGTATCTTCCAGAAATACTGCAATGAAGCTCCATCAGCTGCCATTTTTGGTGAGATCATCTGTCAGAAACTGAAAGAGCCCATTGAGCAGAGTGTCTACAAGAAGACTGCCAGAGATCTGACATACGAAATTATGAAAATCTGTGAATCACTGAATGGAAACAGATTAAATCTGGAGAAACACATCCTGAAGGCACTGGCAGAAGAGGAGGATTTTTTCAAATACATGGGGTACCTGAATTATCCCAGGCTTCACTTCAAGAGTTTTATCAGAGATGAAGTTAGTCAGTACATCAACGATAAGTTCAGTGTCAGTGTTTTACCCAAGATGAAGATGAACATTAAACTCCTGCAGCAGAAGATCATGAAAGCAGCACATGAATCCGCTGAACATGTTCAAGTCAACAGAGGCGATGCTGGTTTGTGGTTGAAGAGTTTCACACAGCAGCTCTCAAATGTGCTGAACTTCTCTGATAAAGACCTCAGTGGAGAGAAACATCATGATGTTGATGATTTCAACCTCCTAGAAGATGTGATAAAGAAAGATCTTACTGCTATTATGTCTGACATCAGCAATAGTTTCAACACAGAGACATTTTCAGTAAAGCTAGACTATAAGTTCAGACCACATGAGCTTCTGACTGATCACTTCTGTCAGTGTTGTTGGGTTCAGTGTCCTTTCTGTAAAGCCATTTGCACCAACACCATAGGAAACCATCATGGAGATCACAATACTCCTTTCCATCGTAGTATTGGTCTGAATGGAATATATTTCAATAATACATCTCATTTGTCTACTCATATCTGCACATCAGCAGAAGCAAGCAGCATTCAATATTTTTGTCCAAATGACTCAATTGATGATGTCCCCTGGAGAGATTACAGAAGAGCAGGAGGAGTTTATGCAGACTGGAG
>NW_015507879.1:0-541 GCF_001515645.1 Sinocyclocheilus grahami | reverse complement strand
ATAATAATAAATAATAATAACAATGTTAACAATAAAAGTAATAATGACGATATTAATAAAGAAAAAAGGGAAAGAGAAAAAATATTCCATAAAATTACAAAAAAACAAAAAAAGAAGGAACAATACATTCAAAATTACATACATAATAAATATATGAAGATCCTTTTTTTATTTTTTGTTGGCCGTTTTTAAACCGAAAAAACATTTTGTGTTCATGACTTTTGACTTAATTTGATTAAGAACACAAAATGCTCTTGCTGAGTCATGGCAGCGTACATGTGACTGTGATGTGGGATTGACAGGAGCATTGAGGTTGGAAGTGAAAAATTTCAAGTCAAATGTCTCACCTCCGACTTTATCAGCAACACTGTATAAGACAATAGCTGTTGGAACAAAATACCATATTGTGAGAAAACAACACTAGTTGTCATTTCGATTTAGTTTTCCGTGTTCAAATTAGTTTTATCATTATCTATATATATATATATATATATAGGCAGGGGCGTTGCACAAGATCCCGGGCCCTATGCATAGGCAGTCC
>NW_015507878.1:47996-48479 GCF_001515645.1 Sinocyclocheilus grahami | reverse complement strand
TAAACTGAAACTGCACTGGAAACATAACTGAATTGAGTAAAACAATAAAATGACACATGTCAAACTAACCCAACTGAATCTCTTGCAGTTAAAGTATAGCTAAGAACAGTGCATGTTAGCATGATAAATGCAGTTTTTTACCAACCTAAGCTCAAGCTCACCACAATGGTAACCCAAAACACCAACATAACAGAAACATTTCTCTATTCCAAAATAACAATAAAACCTCCTATTTCTCATCTTGTTAAAAACAATTCAAATGACACTTAAATACAACTTGTACTCACCCCATTCATTCCTGTGCAAGGTGTGCTGGGAATTGGAAATCCCCTGCTTTGTTTTAGCAATGCTGCGCTAACAGAAATGACACATTTAGTCCCAAGAAGGCAAGTCAGGCCATCTTGGAAACGCCCCATGCAAGTTCAGCTCCTGTCTCTTATCTACTTAAAGGGGTCATATGATGTTGCTAAAAAGAACATTATT
>NW_015507878.1:38066-39708 GCF_001515645.1 Sinocyclocheilus grahami | reverse complement strand
CTGTTATCTTCGGCACACACATACAGTCCTGCTGCTGCTTGAGCTAAATTACGTTTTGAGGCCTGTTTATATCTATTTGTATCTGGCTTCTCTATTTTATTCATCAGAAACAACATTTATGTCTGCTTTTCACCGAAAGCTTTCAATTGGCCTGAATACTCAGAACCAAAACAGTTCAGTAAGGGTGTACAAACCAAGATGAGACCAAATCATTTTGGCTTAGTATTTGTTGAAAGCAAATTGCCTGTTGCATGGGAAAATCATGGTGAGATGCTCAACAAATGTGGATGTGATACTCTTGTCTGCTGGTAAAAGACTAAAACCCTAAACAGCATGATGATACATTCACACCATTTTTATTGGCCTGTAGATTCACACTGGTTCACTGTCTAGCTGCAAGCCTCCAAATCATCTGCGCTCATCCACAACACAATATATTGTGACTAGAAGGGCTCAACAGTAAGGTTTTTTTTCCTACTGACCTGTTCCTACTAGTATTTCAGATTTCTACCTGATCTGCTAATCCCAGAACAAAAACATGTACCAGAAAAATAATGTATTAAAAAAAGAAATATTTAAAATAAATGTTTTACTGACTACTAACTAAGGCCTTGATTTCCTGTGCAACTGGTCTCTATTTCATATTTCTCTCAGATGGAGAGAGCTGAGGCATAAAAAATTGCAAGAATGTTTTGCATCCCACTGGGGCTTTCCCTCCCAGTTCATGCTTAATTCAAGCCCCATTCAGACATGATTAGCTAGGTGCGCCCACCGCTGGAACAGAACTCAAGCTCTGTCTTGAGCTGCTAATAGAAGATAAGACAAATACACACAGGCCAGTGGCCTCTTAAAGTGCTTTAGAGGGCTTATTGTTTGATTAGAACCCCGCAGCTCCTGCAGAAACCATCGGAGAGCATCCGACATCTGGCCGACAGCTCTGGATGTGCCAAAGAGGAAAAAGCAATGAAAGTCAAGGACCTTTCAGAAATATGCATGGCATTCTTCAAACAGTGAGAAAAGCGCACTCTTTGGCTGCACCACCCGCCCTTGCCTCAGCACACTGGCTTTGAACCAGGCTTCTTGGATCAAGGGAGAAGGTTTTTTCCACCTTTTTGTGAAAAGTTAACATTAGTCGTTAGAACAAAACTCCGAGAGGTTTGCGTCTTTCCTGACTTGCAGTGGAAATGAACAAGCTGTTAGCCGGAAATTCATTTAGTGCTTGTATTTCATGGCAGAAATGGGATCTCTGCATATTAATCAAGTAACCAAACCAAAATGCGGTCATTTGCCCTTTGCAGTCTGTTAGTGTTTTTGCCAGTGTTCATTTTGAATCTGTACTTGGCATTAACCAGGTTTCTACGTGTCATCCATAAAAACCTTAGTCATGTGGATCCAGTCTTCTGTTCCCTGTGGGAATGACACAGCCCCGTTATTTACCTCGCAGTTCATTGTTATTGAGTCATAGACGAGCACAACATGCTTCTAGAGAGTCTGAACAGTGACAGGATTGTCTCACGATTGTAAACTGTAACATGAGCTATGCCACTAGATTTTTCTCTCCTTGAGCTTTTAAAGTCTGTTGTTCAGAATGCATTCCAAAGCTCAGAATGTTTGTTTGTCTGCAAAACCACTGAAAAAAAAA
>NW_015507878.1:37109-37667 GCF_001515645.1 Sinocyclocheilus grahami | reverse complement strand
ATTGCGAGTTTATATCTCACAATTCTGAGAAAAAAAGTCAGAATTCTGAGATGAAAAGTCACCATCTTTTATTTTTATTATTCCGTGGTGGAAACAAGCTTCCATAAAATTGTGAGGTCAACATGAAATCTAAGTTGACTCTGTATAATTTCTTAATGCATGTTCCTGATCTTATTGTGAATGATTCACTTGTGCATGTGTAATTCCAAAGAAAAATTCCTGTTTACATAATTTTCAGTCAATTACTGATGGATAAAATCAAGTCTAGTCCTACACTAAATATTAGGGATGCATCACTATTAAAAATATAGATACAGATAAGCCGATAATCATTTTCATGCTTTGGCCAACAGCTAATAAAGTGTCTTTTATTTCAATTAAAAAGTAAAACACTAAAAACGATAACAGTTTTAAATACTACAAGTGAATATAGGAATCACACCATTATAACGTACAGTATGAAATATCAGTCACCATTTTGAGACTTGCTAAAGATTAAGTTTAAGTGAGCATTAATTGTCAGTTAAGTAAAATGTGAGTATACCAATACTGATAAAA
>NW_015507878.1:31306-32091 GCF_001515645.1 Sinocyclocheilus grahami | reverse complement strand
CACTTTCATTATATGAAAGAGACATAAAGGTAACATCCTTCAAAATGTTTCCTTTTGTGTTCCACGAAAAGAAATAAAGACAAAGTTTTGTAATGAGACGAGGAAATGATGACAGAATTTTCAATTTAGCATGAACTATCCCTTGAACTAACCTCAATTAGCCCTGAGAGTTTAAGTAGCAAGTCTAATTCAACTTAAACTTTTTACATAAACTGTGCTTCATTTGTATCTCCATTTCATTGCAGCGTTTGCTTAAGTAGTTTTGCAGAAATGTTCCTGAGCATACCTCGATTAAAACAAGCTGTCCTAACAAAATACACAGCCGATCCAAACAGCTGGCAAAGCATATAGAGAAAGACTGCCTGTTTATGAAAGGACAGGGTGGGGAAAAGGAGAAGCAGCCCGGCTAATATGTTAATGTTTCAGACTTCTTCAGACTGACCTCAGGTCAGTTTTCTGAGTATGTTTTTCTGACTCAAACAGAAGAGGTGTGGGTAGGCCGTAACTTCAGCAGCTGTAATTGGAGGCCGGATTTACAAGACAGCTGCTGCTGGCCTACTTGAGAAGTTGTCTTGATTCATTTTCATCTGCATTTGATTAACATGAAACTGTGCGCAGTAAATCTTCACCTTTTTTTTTAGAGCTGTTTTTGTTTTTTCTGGGTTTAGTCGTTGGGACAGCTTTCAGACACTCATAAGCTCTCTATGGGTGTATTTCCAATCACTGATCAGGAGTAGGAGTGTCATTTGCTCAAAAATGGGTTGGCGACTCCCATATGTTATGCA
>NW_015507878.1:29422-31145 GCF_001515645.1 Sinocyclocheilus grahami | reverse complement strand
TGTCATTTGCTCAAAAATGGGTTGGCGACTCCCATATGTTATGCAGAAAAAGGCATTCTCTTTTAAAAGGGTGAAGAAAATGCTTACTTGTTACTGTATCTTGTTGCTGATTGGCCATACGTTCAATCAACCTTCCTGAAATCGCTCAAAAACAATTCTGTGCAAAACGGAAAATGTATACAAATGTTTACAATTGGATTTATTTAAATATGCTTAACTCTGCTAAGTATAAAATGTGTTGAGTTTATGCCAAAGTGAATGTATTGTATGTTTTTGAAAATGTAGTTTATATACTCAAATGAATTTTAATTTTAAAGTGCACATTTATTCTGAATTTAAAACAGGAATCATTCCAATATGCTGATTTCCAAAAAAAAAAATTTGAACGGTAGTGTACACCAATTAAATATTACTTCATTCAGTTTGATAGAAATGTGATTTCAAAAAGGCATTTTGAAATGCATAAATCTTAAAAAAGAAGTGGCATCTGTCATTTCTAAAAAAGCTCAGCATATGTTGTATTCAATTTTGCATCTCCATCATGCTTCTTAACTAGCTTAGCCAACAAGACTGACTTCACCAGTTAGTTTTAATGGTAAACAGCGTAGTTATGCTTGTCAACCAGATAGACCAGCATCAAACCTCCACTAACTTGCATAACAGCCAATTCATACTGGTCTAAGCTGGTCTTTCCAGCAGGGCTGGTAGAAGCTGGTCAAATTAGCCAGAAGCCAACATGGACAGGTTGTGTGTCATACCCTCATTCATCCATGAAAGCTGTGAACAAAAGAAAATAAAGATTTGAGTTTGGAACTGGACTGGGTCACTTATTTTTATACTGTACAAACCAACTGCATTAGACAATGCTTAAATAAAGGACAACAAAACTGTCATTGGTGTTGTGAAGTTGCTTCACTTTGTGGGTATTCCCATGAAATACCCCAGAAACTTAAAATATCTGTTCCCCTTTCTTGTTCTTGCCAGAGGCACTGCCAACACAAATACAGTAAATGTTGCATATTGACACTGATCCTCAATTTAGGTGACCAAATGTCTATGTACACTGTGGACATGGGAAGGACTGGTTATTTTTGGGTGAATATGTTGCAAAAAGTGTGACTTCCAGTGTATATCTGGACAACTTAGCAAACAGTTTGCCAAGCAGCGACACGATCCACCCGTTTACTGAGACAAGTTTAGCTTTGAGGGCAACATTAGCCTGCAATTGTTTCATTGTTGGTTTACTAGGCAAATGTAGACAAGACCAACAGGTAAACAACAGCACCATTTTATAGCGATAGCTCATAAGCAGTACTTCATTTCACAGCACAGTGAAGTGTGATTCATATATGTATTGATTTATTTGCATTTAGATCAATATCCTGTAAAACACATACAGTAATTATTAATATTATCACAACACTTACATAAAATGATGAATATACTATAATTTGCACTAGCATTTGACAACTAGAAAGCATCTAAATGCTTGAATAGAATGTTCTATAATATCTGTTTATGTGTTATATTTCTTTAAAATAAATGCCACTTGGTTTTATAGTTTATATTACACAACTCCCTGAAATACTTGATCCTGATTGGTCAATCACAACATTCTGCAGTGAATTTTCTTTGTATAAACTGTATAGCTGATCATTGTCCCACCATGTGACCATTTTATTATACTGATCTACTCATTTATACTATTAATATCAATATTTCA
>NW_015507878.1:28139-28754 GCF_001515645.1 Sinocyclocheilus grahami | reverse complement strand
GACACGGCTGAAGTTTAGGGTTGTGGAGGGTGATAGATTGAATGATAGAGATGCTTCTTTTCATCCATTTAAGTTCCATTCTATGTTTCCGTGCAGTACTTCAGTGAAAAAATAACAGCCATTTAAAAACGATTTAGGAAAATAAGGGTGAGTATAAAAGGCAAGAGAATGAATGAGTCAGCGCAAGGTTGTCATGTGTTAGCTTCTCTAGAGGAGGCGTGTCTGGCGCATGTTGGCTGACCTGACAAAGAGAGTTAAAGAAATGCTGGACAGCTGCAAATGCTCAACTTGCAGGAAATGGGATTTGGGTTTGGGGGCATGACTCTCTTTAAATGAGAGAGACCTCTCGCTGGTGTTTAGACAAGGCCTCAGATGAGAGGTGGCAGGGAGAAAGTACAGTACAAGAGCCTTTTCATCTTTTTATGATGACGTGACTTAATCTCTACAGCCCTTGTGCTGTAGCTTGTATATTTTACTGAGTCCAAGTAGTGGTGGAAAAACATTGAGAAGATTACACACACTTAGAAAAAAATATTCTTTGGCTGAACTTAATTTAGTTGTTGACAGTGGTTTTTAAACTTTGGATATGGGTTTTCTTAACATTGAATTAAACTG
>NW_015507878.1:26029-26512 GCF_001515645.1 Sinocyclocheilus grahami | reverse complement strand
CAAAGAGAAAGGAAAAATGAAATCGCATCATATGACCCCTTTAAATTGAGAAAAACCGAAATCTTTGGAATTGTGGAAAAATAAAATTTCAAATAAGGAATAAAATCTGATAGCAATGATTTTGCTGCTATGTTAAAAGTTACAATTAATTCCATAAATTTTTTAAGTTTAAGCAAATCCCCTCCCCATATAATGTCTAAATAAAAACTTCTGGTTTGCACATTTAATGGATTTCACAATAAGAATATATTGGGTCTCATTTACAAACCTTGTGTATGCAACAAATTTTTTGTGCATGAAATCATCATGAACAAATCATGATATATCAACATCTTTTCGTACTAAAATGTATTCTGAATTTTACAAATAAATAAATAAATAAAGTAGGAAGAACTGAAACCACACACACAAAAGTCTTATAAATGTGTTAAGGTGAAAGTTTATACATACAGGTGCATCTCAATAAATTAGAATGTCGTGGAA
>NW_015507878.1:19027-19913 GCF_001515645.1 Sinocyclocheilus grahami | reverse complement strand
TTTTTTATGCACATTTATGAATCGAACATCCCTAATTTGTTTTGTCAATATGTCTACCTTTCTGAACCTTGTCTCAAACACCCACGATGAGTCCAATTTATGCATTTATTCCTCCGTTAATAGTTCAGTGATGATACTATTTGAACTTGTTGCACTTTTTAAAGACAAAACCAAGAGGACTGTTCTCCTCTTTTTTGTAATTCTCATTTTCAATGCTTTTGTTATTGATTTGCAAATGCTTCATCTTTAAGAATTACAGCATCAGTTATCTAAGGTCCTAGTGAGCTGTTTTATCTTCTGTATTGTTCTTATTAGATTATGTACCCGAAGAGGTACGTAAGACTTTAGTTGCCATGGTAATGGGAAGACCCTTTGTTTTGCCCTAGAGTAAAACAAGGCTGATTGGATTGGTATGCAAAGACACAGGCCTATAGCATGCACTGAGAAAGAGGAAACAAAGAGTGAGGTTCCTTCCTCCTGTGATGTCAATAAACTCAGGAGTTTATTGGCAGCTTGAGAGGAAGGCACAGAGTTGGGTTGTTGCAACTGTCCCTGATTGGGCGTTGCCAAGTCACGTGATTGACTGAGGGTGAGGCGTTAAAATACTAGTTGCTAGGCGCTTCGTCAGGGTAAACCATGTGGCCCGATGTGGTCATAGTGATTGAGAGAAAGAGAGAGAGGGAGAAGACAGACCGCTGTTGAACTGACGAAAGCAACAAAAGTGTTGATCGATTTGGACGATATAATGCATCACAATCATTGTATAAAATCAGCACCGAGATCATTTGTATTGACAAAGGGAGCATTCTTATGGGTAATTGTTCAATTCATGCCTTTCTATTTTGGCTATCAGTGTTCCAGCATAAATGTACGAAGCTTTTTTTTT
>NW_015507878.1:9590-11809 GCF_001515645.1 Sinocyclocheilus grahami | reverse complement strand
ATCAGAAGTTGTCCAGCAGCTTGCATCAGTTCATGTTCTCAGTACACAAGCACCCGGATGTGCGCTGTCCAAACAAATCAGACAAAACCACAAATATCAAATGTGCCGCATGAAAATACCTTTATAACGTGACGTGACAGTCTTGTTTATATCTCGTGGCGCTGCAGTAGTAGACAAAACCAATGAAGAGGGTTAAACACTGTGATGATGTGGGCTTGCAACATAGACGAGCACGTGGCATTGTACCGTCCAATCCCTGAAGAGAAGAATCTCCCTCCCCTTACACTGATCGGAAATCACTCACTTCCGCAAATCGGTTCCTTCGAACAGTTCAAAGAGACGATTCGAAAGCAACCGATTCAGCTATCATTGTGCGTCATGAAATTACATGTTGTCAAATGTTTCCAATAAAACATTTTCAGCAGTTGACAAGCCCCAGTTCAGTGTGTTGCAGCCGATTCAACACATAAAAACACAAAGGCATACCCAGAATCAGTTCACTCCAAATGTTGTCGGAAAGGGGCGATTCTCGGTTCAGTCAGTGAGTCATTAGCTGAACTCAGAATAACATACTACGCTTACAGTTTCTGCCATATGTTTATACCTGTTTTTATACAGTCTATGGTTTATACACATGTGGCAGAAATCGTGACAGTAGTATGTTTTTTGTTTTTTTCGAATTCAGTTGTTGAGTTCAGTGTTGTTGACTCGAGAAACGCTCGGATCGATTCAGTATGATTCATGAACGAGTCGTTCATAGTGGTTTTATGGTGGATTCCAACCGATATGGTACATTTTTATTACTTTACCGGCGAAATTTCAAATTCACAAATGTACATTTTCCTGAAAAAAGCTTTATATGCTTTAAAAATAAATAGAACAATATGTTGGCTTGAGTTTCTATGAAACCAAAATTCAAAAGGCACTTCAAATTCTGAGGATTTCTTTAATATTTTGACATTTTTCATTTATATTTATATTAACCTCCCCTATTGTACAAATGTTTGTGTTACATTCCTGATTTTCTGAAGTATTTGTAACATATGACTTTTATTGTTTTACTAATAAAAAGTTGTTCAACCGATTCGTTCTGATACTTTTACTGAAATAATTTTATATGATACATTACACAATATCTATTATATTTTAGAATATTTATTATGGAATTTATTGGAATTGTATTTATAATTACACTGATTCTCTTTATCCTCCTATTATTTGAGCTCTGTGTACATATACATTCTGCTGTGGATTTGAGAACCTCAGCAGCATAAATACATGACTGAAATCGGTAGGGTTAGTATAGCTCATGTAATCATTAGTTTAAACTGGTTAGCGGAGCTAAATGTTTTTCGTGTTCTACGTCACCTTTAGCCCTTCTTGGAATGCACGTAATTCTTGCGTACTACGTCACCCCCTTGGTAACCCTCAGCGGCGTCTCAGGAGGCAGAATCACAAGATGGTGAGTTAAAGCGCTTACAATAAACATACTCTTCCCTGTAGACGTGTTTGTTTGAGATTGCTGAGAACATTTTCATCTCCGTCACATTGTGAAATTCAGTCACGTTAGCCTGAGGAGAATTGTGGATTTGTTGTAATCATGTGGTATTAAAGATGAGCAGCGGTTCTCGGTCGTGGATGAGATTAGCTCGCAGGACTGTTTAGGTGTCACGACTGTTCGAGAAGCGCTTATGTATTGCATTTTAAGTCTGTTTTCATGCGTATTTCAGGGGGAAATTATGTCAAGGTCTATTTTTTAAATACTTATCCCTTGAGCATTCATTGCTCCTCTCGAAAGCTTTTCGCGTATGCGCGTGCGTATGACGTCATGTTATACGCATTGCATAAACGCAGAACATTGTATAATCTGCGCTTCTTACTTTTTTAGGGTTTGTTATCAATTTTACGGAAACTTAAAAGTACCCCCGACCAGGAGGTGCGGATATTGCTTCTGGGGTTGGACAACGGAGGCAAGACCACCTTACTGAAACAGCTGGCATCTGAAGACATCACCCATATTACTCCAACACAGGTGATAAGATTACTCAGGGTGACCATAATTCCTCTTTTTCCCGGACATGTCCTGGTTGGAAATTCTGAATTGTCTTAAATGTACAGGTTTTGGCTTTATCCTATTGTTTTCATACCTGCTGAATGTAATGGGTGAAAAGTAATTTGACCAATAGCATGCAGGCATTGTACATAATCGACCAATCGTG
>NW_015507878.1:5029-5558 GCF_001515645.1 Sinocyclocheilus grahami | reverse complement strand
TCCTGCACTCGGCATCTTTGAGTGACATTCGCAAGCTGACACGTGTGCCCACAGTGAAACGGGCAGGCTCTATTAAGCCTGAATAAATCCTCCGCCAGCCAGCTCTTTGAGACAGGCAATTAGACAGGACTCTATACCTCCCACTGCATCCTAGTGTGAAGGACCCAGCCCTCATCCAGCATTCGTATCCACAGGCTTTTCCTTCCATCTGGCCCTTAGACAAGCCAGAGTAGAAAGACAGTGCCTTTCTGAATTCTGCTTATTGAAGTGAGAGGCCCCTTTCTCTCTGATTTAAATTGGTAGTCTTGAAGTGTGGGAGTTTTTGATGGAGACAGCCAGATATATTCATGATGGGTAACAAAGTTCTGGGAGAATGGATTATTGTGGGGAGTAAAGTGAAATGTCGGGAAAGGGGTTATGCTGGTCTGTTTGGTTCCTTTTAATTATATCAGACTTCAGATAGAAACAGAAATGAAATCCGCAGCCATTCCAAGTGTCTTTAAAACACACACACACACACACACACACA
>NW_015507878.1:0-914 GCF_001515645.1 Sinocyclocheilus grahami | reverse complement strand
AAGGGGGTCTGAATACTTTCCGTACCCACTGTACATACATATTTTGCAGTATAGGGGAGAGCGGGGCACAATACTTTTTGACTTTCTCAGTTTGTGTAAATCCACATGGGGCTCAGAGTATCTTTTTTTTCACACTTGTCTAATACAAATATGTGGTTTGTTTCATAATTACAGTGTATGCTTTTTTCTTTATGTACCCCAAAGTAATGGAAGTGAAATGTGACAATATGCCCTAGGTGGGGCACATTGCAACATCTGAGGGGCACATTCTAACATGACCATATGACACCTAAAAATGTTATCTGATCTAATAAAAAAATATACAAGATAATGGCGTTTTTTAATAATTAAAAATAAACACATTTTGGAGTTTGATAATGAACACATTGCAACCAGGGCCCCAAGCTTGGGACGGCCCTGATGACAACACACAGCTATACAGCATAGTTTAAAACAATGTGAGCAAATAGATGAAGAAACATTTAGACATTCAGAACAACACAGAGATGAACACAACACTCCCTGCCCTCCAAACACAGCTCTGACAGAACAGGAGACAAACAGACGAGCCAAAATGCTTTACATTTCTTGAAATAATCATTTCTGAACATTAAACATGACTCTCAGTCTTTATTCGCCTGTATCTAATGGTTTCTCGTTAAAATTCCTGAAAGTAATTAATGTAAATTACATCACTAATCGCTAATGCAGTGTTACAATCTTCCCCATCTGCACAACTAGAATTGAAAACTTAGTGTCTTGTGCTAGTTAGCGAAGCATTAAAGAAGTATCTAAACTGCTAAATAACAGATTGGGGATTGAAATAATAGCATATTTGTTTAATTTTAAATAAACAAATATTTAAAATTAAAAAAAGTACTTTAGAGAGAAATTTAATTTTGCTAGGGTTAAAT
>NW_015507877.1:52248-52675 GCF_001515645.1 Sinocyclocheilus grahami | reverse complement strand
TGTAAACATACTTGGCAATAAAGCTCTTTCTGACTTCTGACTTCAAAAGCGCTTTGTAAAACAACTGTATAAAAAGCTAAATGAAACAAAAATTAAATTGTTTTCCTTTTGCGTATACCGAGCTTTCATTCAATCCCAGCATGATTGGAACAACAGCAAGCAGATGTTGCAGTTTGATGAGCAGACACACAGCTCTGTGGAGGGGGTCCGAGCCCTGCGTTTGTGTAATCAGCAATGAACGAGTGGCTCTGACTGCTGGTATGATGCTGTCCCAGACTTGCATCTCAGAAAAAACCTACACTTAGAACAGATGGACGCTTCAGAGAGGCAACAGTGATAGGAAAGGAATGAGGAGTTCAAATACTGTAGTCTACATTCTATTTCATCTGAAATTTCATCTTTGCACTAAATGAAGACAGCGACACCC
>NW_015507877.1:47485-47955 GCF_001515645.1 Sinocyclocheilus grahami | reverse complement strand
CTGAACCAAATAAGGGCAGACAGGAACTAAACAGAAACAAACACGGGACAGATATATCCATGGATTAAAAAAAAATCCAGCACCAAGCAAAAGTACAGTTATTCTCCAAAGTGTAGATGTGCACTTCTAGTGTAGACTACTTTGTTGATTATAATGGGAGCATTTCAGTTGTGCTGTGCCACATTTTTCAGCTTTTGGATGCATCCATTGGAAGTATCACACAATGCCTCCAATGGTTGCATACAAAAGCTGAAAAATGTGGCATTTGCAAGCAGTATACACCCACCCCTACACTCTTAAAAATTAAAGATTCCAAAAGAAGGTTTTCGCTGCAATGCAACCGAAGAACCATTTTGGGCTCCCCAAATAACTTTATAGTTAACAGTTCTTTTAAAACCCTTTTTTTCTTTGTGTGAAGAACATTTAATTTAAAATTGACTTTTTCCTCTTTAAACAACCTTTTGTGCAAT
>NW_015507877.1:42729-43415 GCF_001515645.1 Sinocyclocheilus grahami | reverse complement strand
GACTGCGGCTCTCTAGGACCGAACTTGCCTACCCCTGGCCTAGATGGAGCAGTGGATTACAAAGGTGAAAGTTATCACTTTGAACTGGGTGTCATTTGCTGTTGACCTGCCACCAAGGCATAATGAAGAGAATGGCTTAATAGATTAAATGCAATGGTTACATTACAAATCAAGAGTGGATGGTTATCGGACTATAAGATATAGATGGATGGATGGATGGATGGATTGATGGATAGATAGATAGACAGCAGGTAGGTAGTTGGATAGATAGATAGATAGATAGATAGACAGCAGGTAGGTAGTTAGATAGATAGGTAGGTGGGTGGGTGGATGGATGGATGGATAGACAGCAGGTAGTTAGATGAATGGATAGACAGACAGACAGCAGGTAGGTAGATAGATAGATAGACAGACAGACAGACAAACAGACAGTAGGTAGATGGATGGATGGAAGGACGGACACCATGGTCATTAAATCCAAGTAGATTTTCTTATGATGCAATATAATAGTGGCAAATGCAAATATTTAGCAGGAGATGCAGACAAGCGAACCGAAAAAATTATAACAGTAGTGATGATGATGCTATCTTGGTAAGAAATTAGAACACTTTCCTGTTAATAGACATATATGATGGGATGCAGTTGTCAGATTATGTAAATCATGCACAAAAGCTCTTGGCTCCCTT
>NW_015507877.1:40455-40949 GCF_001515645.1 Sinocyclocheilus grahami | reverse complement strand
TTGCCCAGTACAGCTGTACTACACCATGTTATGGCACAGTAGCGCTACTGCAAACAGGAACAAGTATACTACATATAGAAATTTCCTGCCGGCGCGTTGAGCGGACTTGCTTTTCAGATGAGCATGAGCACATTCATAGAGGGAATATTGAACGAATCCTACGTCATGGGGACAGCATACTACTGCTTTTCCTGCCATATAAAAAAATATGTAAAAATAGTAAGAGTAGTATGAGTTCTGAATTCAGCATAAACGTACGTCTACTTGACATCTGACAGGAAACGTCCTATATAGTATTGCAGATGAGCAAACACTCCAAAAAAATACGTCTTGCAGTATTAACTAGGCTACATGAGATGCAGGAAGGCTGATAATGAGCAACAGAGACAGTCATCATGGAGGACACGTCAGAGCAATTTTGTTATTGTGCGTTGCATAAAAGTAGCCTGTCACTGATTCTTGAAAAGTGGGACAAAACAGGGTGCAAAATTGAA
>NW_015507877.1:34212-39068 GCF_001515645.1 Sinocyclocheilus grahami | reverse complement strand
TGTCATTTAGAGTGACAGCTTCCCCTGATATACCCTGATTTTATTTACATTTTTATTACATTTTAATAAATGTCTGACAGTGTTGACAAAAAGTGGGGACACAATTTTGAAACCTTATGAAACATGCATGTGTCACTGAAAAACAACCTTGCTTTGATATGATATATTATTAAGTGTTGCTTTTTGGTAAAACAAGCTCTTTTTTTTATCATTATATATTTTTTTATCATCCATTTTATATGAATGATTGAACCCTTCTCTGTGAACACACTGTTTTGGATGTGGTGAGAAGACAATAAGTGTCATTTCACATAATAATGATATAATCAAATTGAAGGGGATATTGTGTTAAATACATTCTATTATTAATCCCCATATCATTTCAAATTGAAAATATTTTTATTTTTAAACCAAATAGCAGTCACAATTGCTGGACATGTTTTGTCCCATGTCTCAAGAATCACTGCTATGTTTGTGAGATCTTTGAACTGTAACCCATTCATCATTGTTTTGACAATACTGCTGCTGCTCTAGAGCCAAAATGACAAAATACGACAAACAGTACATCATTTCAAACAGTCATAATTACAGCATGACTGACAGGAGGGATGTCTCTTTTCAAATGTGTGTGTGTGAACAAACAAATTGCCTCATCCAACATCTTGTCAAACTACGCAGTGACATTGACCCTTTTTTAAAGGGGTCATATGATGTTGATAAAAAGAACATTATTTTGTGTATTTGGTATAATGAAATGTGTTTATGCGGTTTAAGGTTAAAAAACACATTATTTTCCACATACTGTACATTATTGTTTCTCCTCTATGCCCTGCCTTTCTGAAACGCCTCGATTTTTACAAAGCTCATCGGTCTGAAAAGCGAGGTGTGCTGTGATTGGCCAGCTATCCAGTGCGTTGTGATTGGCCGAATACCTCAAGCGTGTGACGGAAATGTTATGCTTCTTACCATATTGTGATGCCATGTCCCGGAGCGATGAGACAAAACCAATAAAACCCATTATAAATGAGGCATTTGTTGCATCCAGTGGAGACATAATTACGGATTATAATGACTTATACTGTCTTTTTACGAGTTGCGTTGCATTGCGCCTATTTGCTCCATGGCTTTTAATGCTACAGCGACATCTGCTGCTTCATTCATCAGATCAAATCAGATTTTTGGGTCCAAGAAAGATCAGAGGCCTATCCTATATTTCAGTACACTGTAAGATTTTTCGAAGATGTAATTTAGAAGAAAATACTGTTTCAGTTTTTCGACTTCAAAATTTCACTTTTAATTCAATGTGTTATTTCCCATTTCTTTGTACCGTAGTTGTTTGTGAAATTTAGCAATTCCTGCAGTGAAAATAGTTTGTACACCCATTTTTTGTGACTTGTAGGATTTATCCTTACAGATCCATCATATATGGATGGGGGGTGAAATTACACTGCTTTTTTAAAATGTATTTTTAGATGCTATAAACCTCAGTAGTACATTACAATTACTCTGGTAAATCTTCAGGCCAGGACAGAATCTGTTTTTCTCATTTTAAGACACATCTTTTAAAGTGTATATTCAGCCAGCTCCCCTTGACTCCTATGTAAATGAGACACTGCCATCAACACAGCCTGAATGCATGGCTGAGACTGTAAAACTATAGAGAAACTTGGCATGATTCTGTTTGTTGCATTGCTTGCACTTTTTGCAGGGAATGGTATTGGACATTTTTACTGCATGGATAGTGTTTGTATGTGTAACTTTGTGGAAGTGAGGGATACGATATTTTTTTTAAAAAAAGGGAAAAAAAGACTGAATTTACACATTCATTCTAACAATGTTAATTTCCGAATGTTACTTAATTGTAAACTCATTGGAATATCTTCCAGTTGAATTTTTTAGTCATAACTGTATTTGTATTAACCAATACCATTAAAACTAGTGTGCAAAGATGTTACTAACATTTCAATTCAACGTATACATGCACAACATGCTGTATACTTGGATAATTGTGGATATTATTTTGTCTCAGTGCATAATGCTGAAGTGGAGATTCAGAATTGGACTTGTGGCTATGGAGGACTCTTTCGTCGCTTCAGTTTTGGTCAATAATACATTGTTGGTCATCATGGGTGTCCACGCAAATACAGGTGTGTTGATATAATGTGACAATAAACAAACAAAAATAAATTTTATATATATTTATATAACTTTGTATGATATACATTTGTAATATACATAATATGTAAGTTTTTTTTATCACAAATGTAAAGGTCATAACTCTTTTAAAGGGGTCCTATTATGCTCTTTTACAAAGTCTTGATTTTGTTTTGGGGGTGTACTAGAACATGCTCTCATGCTTGGTGGTTCGGAAAATACATTATTTTTCACATCATTTACATTATTACAATACCTTTCTCCCCATCCTGGCACAAACGGCTCGATTAGTTCCGGCTTTGATGAAGAAAAACAAAATGTGTTGTGATTGGTTAGCTGTCCCAGTGCGTTGTGATTGGCGAACAGCTTAGATGGTGTTTCAGTACTGCCACGCCCCTTGCTCCGTCTTTCAACAAAAGCTTTTGCCGAATCCGGAAAAATAACAGCGTTTCAGGCGGTCGTACACCGGACGAGAAGCGCAGCGTCGCGCCACGTCTTTAAAATTCTAATACTTTATTTTCTATGAGTGTAGGCACACCGGCGGCGCCGTTCGGTGTCTGTCCGCGACGCCCAGCTACGTCGTGTTATATTTGTAAGATTTCTTCTAGACCAGCGGTTCTCAATCCCAGTCATCGCGTCTCTCTTTGTTAACACACCTTATTCAGATCATCTTGTTAGAAGTGAGCACCGTGCATGAACTGTGTTCCGATTGACATGGTCCCTACACAGTGTCCATTGCTCCCTACTCCCTGAGCAGGGGAAATCCGTTGAAGTTTACTTCACTGCGGAATATTCATTTACAGATTTGCACTGCGCCGCTGCCTGCAGCGTCTTCACACACAAACGAAACTTACTAGAGAAGCGTGAAGTGGGACATAATATACCTCTGTAAATAAATACAATTTAAATTCACGTCTCGCACACTTAAATGCCCTTTGTATGGAACATACGCGCCCTTCAAACTGGAATCATGGAGGAATATCTGGAAATGTCCACTTCGCAGGGCACTTACAGTCAAATATAACAAATGTAGGAAGCAATAAGAGAAACATACAAAATGTGCAGAGCGGGGGTACGCGAGGACTGGAATTGAGAACCGCTGTTAGACATGCCGAAAATTTGACGCTACGGCACAGTAGCTCTTCTTCTTGGTTTTCTCTGATGCACTAACTCTGCAGCAGCACTTCTTCGTCGTCGTCTCGTCTCATGCGCTCACTCAATCAAGCATTCTAACCACAACTTCGCCCCTCCCCACCCCCCAACCATTCAAATTTCTGTAGGCGGGAATTATTTGTAATGATATTCCAATGAGCCGCTTTGTGATATCACAAAGCCCGGAAACCAAACGTTGTAGTCCAAACGAGTCGTTTGCTGTAGTTCTTGAAAAGGGATTTTTAAAAAACGAAATATCTCCCTTTGGAGTGGACTTTGAGCTTTGTAAATTTCTAGATCTTTTTAATGCCCAAACATACACACTATAAACTGACTAAAATTTTAAAAGTTAAAAAGCATAATAGGACCCCTTTAACAATGGTGTTCATTATTTTCAGATGCTGTGTGTGGGTTTAGCCCGATCTTAGCAGGTCTTCACTGCTGATTGATTTAAAAACTACATTGTCAGAAGAATGGCATCTTTATTTAGATTTCGGTGCTGATATGAGGCAAATTAAAAACTTTAATTAGCATCATATAATTCATTCATATTATTTAGGCTTTTGACATTTAACAATGATTTTCTAGAGGTGAAAAGAATGTTCCTGCACTGTTTGTAAAAGAAGTGTGTTCATCTGAAGTGTGTGAGAATCTCAAAATAAAAAGCTGATGAATTAATGAGCTGTGGAACACTGCAATTACACATGGGGATGGTATTTTAGCATACAACATAAGGGAGGCAAATCACAAACTGAGTAAAGCTGATGGGACATCTAAAGCATGTCACCACCGTAAATCCTGGATTACAATTAATACAGGCTTTTTTTCAAGAGAGGCATGCCGCACATTTCCAGCATTTAACTCTATTCAGTCTGTTTAAGTGGAGCCGGCTTTTCCCTGCATTGTACAGCCACTGGACAATAACATATCCAGTGAAGGGTCTGACCCCAATATCTTTTGTGAAATGCTGCTTTTGTAAAAGAAAAGAAAACTTTACTTGTTCACTATCCAGAGATTTTCTGTTTTGGTTTTGGTTATTTCTACATTAAACCAGAATCTATGATTTACAATGAGTCAAAAGTCATTCCGATGTGCTTATAAAATCAGGGAAAAAATAAATTGTTTTAGTAAGTCTTCATTTTTATTGTGCAAACGTGGTGGATTTTTCTTTGAATGTGCGAGACCTCCGATTCATCAGCCGCTATGGGCAAATAACTAGAAAACAAACAAAGTGCAGAAAGACTATTTGCGCAACAAGCAGTGTTTTTGCCAGTTAATGCCATAATGGCAGTTTGCATTATAAAGCAGCGTAATGGCCTTTTTTTGTACAAGTAAAATAACTGGAAGCGAATGTCACACATTCAAGTTACAAATGGCTGCATCTGCTCTTACATAAATTCTTACCTTAAGTTTTTTTTTTCACCTTATTATACTCTAAAAAAATGCTGGGTTGTTTTAACCCAACTTTGGGTCAAATATGGACTAACCCAATTAATTAAATTTTGTAATTAAAATTTTAACCCAAAAGTTGGGTTAGTCCATATTTGACC
>NW_015507877.1:30597-30993 GCF_001515645.1 Sinocyclocheilus grahami | reverse complement strand
GATCGAATCTTGCACCTCCTGATCTGCTCGCACACAAATCGGGGCTACCCCGATTAATATCAAACATGTTTGATAATTAGGATTTTAAATCGGGATGATGACAGCTATGATTACATCAGTACTTTCACAAGAGCCAATGCGTGACCACAAAACAAGCTGCTGTAAGGGTCCGTTGGATAGTGGAGATGGAGAAACTGCTTGTGGAAGTTTTGCAAAAATGCGACTGTCTGTATAATGTGTCGAAAACATACCACGACCATACGGACAAAGAGTGTAAAAGCTGCTAGAATGCTAGCTAACATATATAAGCATTGCTGAAACATCAATGACGATTTGCTGCGTGAGATCACGTGAGGCTAGGGCTGGACGATATGGCCAAAATTGATATCACGATAT
>NW_015507877.1:28412-30587 GCF_001515645.1 Sinocyclocheilus grahami | reverse complement strand
GGGACGTGTTTCATTAGCCAGTAAATCTGCGTCTTTTTAATTTCAGATACAAAGACCTGCGTGTATTTCAACTCGAGCATCCGACGAAAGTAATCGAGTGGACGGGTGACAAAAGTAAAGCGTCTCTGAATTCCTGAAAAAGTTGAATCATTAAAGTAGAAAATCCACTAGATTCTAAAAAGGCTGTTTTTCTTCTGTATTCCAGATATTTGTGTTGCAGGATACACTGAAGCAAGAAGCGAAATCTTGGAGTTACTTCTGCCTCTTAAATTATATGCAGGAGAAAACCAGGTGAATGAAGACACTAGTATGTTTTTTGAATGTGCCGTTCATTTAATTAACTGCTTATTGGTCACAACTTTAGGGTCTTTGTGCAGAAAGAGACTTCAAAGTACAGCATGGTGGCTTTTCTGAGGAACCTGTTGAGAGTTTGATACATATCCCTGGAACAAGGTAATAACTAGATCTTGATATGTTCAGAATAAAGTTCAGAAGCCTTTTCTATTGCAATTTGCAACAATCTATTTCAGTCCGTTTACTGGCAAAATACTGCTGAGTTTGATTTGACACAATGCCAACAACAGCCAGATATTGAGAAATATTCAGTTCGTCTCAGTTTTAAAAATGTAGAGCCCTATTTATCGTGCCATCTGCATGATTATTTGATATATGGTTCTTTACAGGTGTGTGGTGACTAGTGGAAGTTCTAGTTCGACATTGCAGATTTGGGATACTGGAGGCGATGATAGCGGTAGGATTCATGTCTGTGTAGTTCATTACAAATAGAATTAGCAATGACAAAGTAAACAAATCATCTACATGCATTTGATGAATTATGTGTAATTATCTTCTAAATACAAAATCATTATTTATTATAATTATTAAAAAATAATCTGACATATTTTTGAATTCATGGAGCATTTTGCAAATCCTTAACATTTCATGTAGCATCTTACCTGATTTTTCAATACAGATGTTATAAAAGGGACTGGAGTCATAAACCTCAAGAGCACATCAGCAAAAGGCAGTAAAATAGCACCTGGATTGACAGACGAACCAGCAGTCCTTCATGGTTCTTGTATAAGTGAAGTTCAGCTGACAGAGATCGCAACAGGACAGATTCTGTATACAGTAGGTAATATCAAAACGTACTTATTTTCTTTATTTTTAAATGCTGTATCAGTTCAGCTCATTTAATCTGACTTTTTTTTTCTTTTTACAGCAAAAGAGTCCTCAGATTCAGTGAGTGGCTTACAGTTTGTGAATGCTTGTGTGTTTCTCATTTGTGCAAGCGATGGCACTCTGCTCAAGGGTGACACAAGAGCTCCCTCGACTTGTCATTATCCTCTGGAAGACAGTAAGAGTGGTTTGCACTGGTCATTTGGATTGAGGAGTGACAGCTCTCAGTCAGAACCTTCCTCTTGTACTGTAGCAAGACTCTCGTCCTCTGGTCACATGCTGTTGTCTGATCTAAGAAATTTACAGAGTCCGTTTTGTCAAACCCAACTAAATGTTCAACACAGCACATGAAAGAATGACTTCCTGAACGTTTCTTGGGCTCCTGTTCTCGACAGATGTCTGTCTGTGTCGGGTAAGTAGGGCTGGACGATATGGCCAAAATTGATATCACGATATATTTCTTCATTTCGGTCAATACGATATAATTCCGATATCGATATGAACACTATTTATCTGAATTCGAAATCTTTTGTAACATTATAAATGCCTTTATCATCACTTTTGATCAATTTTAGCATCCTTGCTAAATAAAAGTATTCATTTCTATAATTTCCCAAAAAATTAATAAAAATGATACTGAATGGAATAGTGTATAATGTTACAAAAGTTTTTTTATTTCAGATAAATGCTGATCTTTGGATCTTTCTATTCATCAAAGGATCCTGAAAAAAAAAATTACTCAATGGTTTTAAATATTGATAATCAGCAAATCAGCATATTAAAATGATTTCTGAAGATCATGTGACACTGAAGACTGGAGTAATGATGCTGAAAATTTACCCATGTATGATCACAGGAATAAATTACATTTTAAAATCTATTAAAATATAAAGCAATTTTAAATAGTAAAAATATTTCAACATTTTACTGTTTTTGCTGTACTTTGGATCAAATAAATGCAGCCTTGGTGAGCAGAAGAGAATTCTTTAAAAAAAA
>NW_015507877.1:22926-27939 GCF_001515645.1 Sinocyclocheilus grahami | reverse complement strand
CAATAATAATAGCGGAGCCTCAACATTGGATTTGCAGCGTTACGCATTCTAGCCATTCGCTCTGCAGCTGAAGTGAATGACAGCTTGGGAGCTCTCGTTGCTCGCTTTCTGTAGCCTATATCATTTTATTTTTAAGATTTATTTTTAATGCTTCTGTAAAGGACTAACGGCCGCATAGCCTATACACTGCAGAGTTTAAGGGAGACAATGGCACTTAACAGTAAAGTCCTATCTAAATATGTTCTTTTCATTTATGAAGATTTAAGTATGTAGTTTATGCACATTTGTTCAAAACAGCCTGGCAGATTGTTCACAAGATGTAGGCAAAAGTTTGTATTGTATACAGGAAGGATGCGCGTTCTTATCGTTCTTCTGTTGCGCTGCTTGTCTATTTCTCTTCATAGCACCAACTTAAAATGCCTATTTTGGTGTGATTGCTTGTGTTACATGAGAAAATGAATAATTTTGCCTTACTGATGCAGTAGCCTATTTAATGCGGGTGCGGTTCAGGTCGCGGGTCGGGTACAGAATTAAACTGGTGCTGGCTGCTGTCGGATAACGGGTCGTGTGTTCTGTTGTGTAGCTACTGCGGATGCAGGTTTACCTAACAGCACCCGTGCAGGACTCTGCTTTAAACTGCTTTGCGTCTCTCCGTCAGATAACCTCACGTGCATGATGCGCCATTTACGGGGGCTTATTTAAAATGAAAACTCATTCTCTGCCAGCAGGAGGCGCTTTTAGAGTGATACAACTGGTAATGTATATCGAAATATCGGAAATGTGTTTAAAAATCATATCACCGTTATTGAAAAAAATTATATCGCGATACATATTGATATCGAATTATTGTCCAGCCCTACGGGTAAGTAAAGAATGCTTCCATTTTTCCTGTCTCAAATAAGGAACATAAACTTTTAGTTTTGTAAGGTTGTGTTAGATAGAAAATGTCGTGTTCGTATTCCTTAATGTAAAGACCTCTGGTTACTCACCAATGACCTGACAATTTTTGCTTTCTCAAATTTGGAAGGGTTTGATGGAACAGTGCACATCTACAACACAATGAATTGGAGTACAGAGGGACAGAGCCCACAGCCAGTTTTTTCACACCGAGGTCATGAAATGTCACATGAAGCAAAATACAGTGGTTCCCTGCCTGTGGTTACCTCTCAATCTTGGCATCAGTCACGACCAAAAACTCTTCTCTCCGCAGCTACGGATGGATGTTTTCATGTATGGGACTGGGTGGATAAAATCACTGACAGATGATGTTGATGTTCATTAGATAATAGACAAAACTATTGTGTAATTATACAAGCATATCCTTTATTCATTTTAAACAGATTTGCATAATACTTTGCAGTCCGAGTACAATGTTTGTGAACTCATTATGTAATCTTAAACAATTGAAAAATAACATTGTCTGAATTTTGACAATGACCTTTAGCAAACTATATTATTACACTGTATTATTACACGGCTCTCTGGAATACTTGATTCTGATTGGTCAGTTGCTGCGTTCAGCAGTGTGATATTTCAACTCAAATCAAATTAGTTTGAGTAGCCGTGTAATCATCATAAAAATTAATATTGTAGCCTACCACCATTTCTACACCGGTCGCGAACAGCGCGACGGGACAAAAAAAAAAAAGAGAACATTAATATCACTGATGCTGGAAGCTGGATGGCGACAAATCCTCTACAGTAAACTGATGCCCCGGCCCGTTATATTTCTGACGTACTCCAGGACAACTTCCAACAACAGCCCATTCACATACAACTCTTTTCTTTTTTTTTGCATTGAAAAACGTGAAATGGAACGGAACAAAACGCAAGGTCTCAGGATGCACATGGTGTGTTCTGTTTAATTAGATTCCAGTTTCCGTATTTAAAAAGGAAAAAAAAAAGTTTCAGTCAGAGAATGTAATTGTGTATGTAATGTTATGAAGTTACCAATAAAATAAAGCTAAACTAATTAAAGTATGATTACTGTTTCCTACATATTGAATACCTCAGGTGAATGGAATAAAGTTTTTAAAAAGGAATATTTGAGAATTATTGGCATGCTAATAAGGAAAGCATATTGCTTGGTTATGATAATTTGCTGTTTGAATTAATGAATGCATTTATAACTTGAATTTTTTTAACATTCAGCAATTTTCATTAGTAAACAAATGAAACAGCAAAAAAAAAAATCAGTTCTTGCAGTATGAACTTGAACATTGCTATGGAGATTCCAGAGCGTCTTTGATTTTATATAATTTACAAGCTATCTCTTCAGTTTCTTTTTCCTGTCCACATTCCATGAGACAGGCAAAGTACTCTGTATTCTCACACTCAGCCAGATCCGAGTATCCACTTGGGCCATCATTGATTATGCCCTTAAGGTTCCATTGGTCTGGATCGCGTGGTGATTTATTCACATAGATTCCGAGATTCTTTCTCTCATTTTTATCGGTTGGATGAGAATAGAGCAAAGCATGGGAAGGAATATACAGCACACTACCTTGGCAACCCTTACCGGTCTCTATCAGCTTTTGCTTTTTTTGAGTTTTTTCAAAAGATTCTCCTCTACTGGTGCTTAGAGCTTCGACTCTGTAGCCGGATGTACTTCGAGCATTGCAGTACAGTAAGATATCATCCCTTTTATCTGTGATCTCAGCCATCTGACATTCATTAGACTCAAAATCCATATGTGTTCCTACTTGCCAAGTATGTCCTTTATCATCACTGTAAAATGTGACTGCATGTGATGTGGGCTCAACAAAGTAATACACACATGCTGGGATAATCAGTCTTTTGTCCTTCATTTGAATACCATGTCCTGGTCCAACAGCCAAGGTGGCCCAGTTTTTCTCCTTTTCACAGATCACATCTTTCAGTTCTGTAATAACACTCCAGTTTTTGAAGGTGTCCTGACTGGTTACATAACAAAGTCGTGCCTGGTTCTTTTTTGCTTTTATTTGATCATTTTCAGAGACCCCATCAGGAACACAAATGAAAAACAGAAAGAGGGTCTTGGATTCTCTCTCATAGACCGGACATGGATTCATGCTGCGGTGGTTTGGTAGACAAGCTGAAGAGAGCACCAGATGACCACTGTCCCACTGAAATAAAAATGATGACATCATGACAGTGTTCATGCCTTCTATAAACTAATGAATGCTAGATTGGGTAAAGAATTTATGAAATAGTGAAGTTGTAAGAAAACTGTCAGGAATAACCTTTTATGATTTTGGTTAAACATGTCTAGTACCTCAATTTTTTTCTTGTCATCCTCCCACAATCCTCTTCTCATCACAAGCTTGTCTGCATCTGTGTCACATGGTTTTTTCCGTTTTTCAGCGAAGGCAAGGTAGGTTTTATTTTCACTGATATAGATAAGAGCTGGAATTCTGTATGTCACCTGTCGTTTGCAAGAACACCAACTTGGCCAACAACACCAACTTGGCCAACAACACCAACTTGGCCAACAACACCAACTTGGCCAACAACACCAACCTAACCAACAACACCAAACTTGAGGCTGTTCCTGTTTGAATAATGTTTTAATGTCTGTTGGATCAAATGATGGTGTTTTGTCATCCATTGTTAAATGTAAGACCTAGAAATAGAATAAACAGTATCAGATATGAGACAAATTATCAAATTATACTTTTATTATTATAAAATTATAAAGAAAAAGAAAAAACAAAGATTAAATTGTTTTCTACCTTTTTTGTCTAATGGTTACATAATATTTTTAAAAATGATTTAAAAATGTGAGGATAAAAACAGTCAAGGAGTTTGCAGCACAGACAAGATTCGCTACTTCACAAGCAGGACAAAGTACAGGCACTCATGCCTCTTGTCCAAAAATGTCGATTTTTGCACTTGTTTGATTAATGTTTTTGTCGTTTTGTCTTTGAAAGACATTGCTTGAGATTCCAATGATCAAATCAAATGAAGTGAAATTTGCCATCAAATAATTTTAGACATTTTCTTAGAATTATCTTTATGCCTTTTAGCCATTTTGTAATTACTTTCAATTTTAAGAGGATGTATGAAGTCAGTTCCGGTAACTCAGAATGACTATTTTCAACAACTAAATGATTAAGTGCAATTTACTATGTGTTTATTTCAAACAGCACATTTAAGTTGAGCTAACTAATTTAACATTTCATGCAACTTGGAGTTTTAATCAACATAAATGAATTTGTCGTTAGATTAAATGAACGATTTTGCATGCATACTGATTGCCTTAAAAACAAGTGTTACTCCAGTAACTTAAGTACTTCAAACATCCATTATAAATGAATGAAAACAATGTTCCATTCAGCGCACATACAAATACACATACATTTATGGTAGTGACAGTTCAAAGTTAAAGGTAATGTCATGTTTATTGTTTTTCTACAACTGCCATTGTTCTTTTGCTATTTGTGGTTTACACCAACAATACAGTTTTAACTTTTTTGAAACAAAGCAAAAACAATCTGATTCAGGGTATGTTTCTTGTAAACAGTGGAGGTAGAAGTAGGATGAGTTTAAGTACGGCACTGGGGTGGCCGCACAAGTTGCCAATGGTCACTTTAGTTTTAGTTGTAGTTTTTTTTGCGGTCCCAATCAAGCATCACACTTTGAATGAACCTTTTTTTATGGCATTGGGGTGATCCAAATGTACCGTATGACAGTCCGAAAGCAAATGGTTTAGGTAGATTCTGGAGACTGTTATTTGCAATACTGCCTTAAACCATGATGTCAAAAGATACGGGGTTTAGAACATTTTTCATGGTGCAAATATTCATTTGTGGGTGAACTATATATATAATAATCATTAATCTTTATATAAATATCTTAATAATACACCAGCAAATATAAAGGAAACACAATTATGTGCTTCTCAAATATGTGTAACTATGAGACTTACAAAGCAGGTTAGTTGTAGAAGTATCTGGGGAAATCACAAAGTAAAACAGGTAGGCCTCAGATGGTTGTGCAGTGCTGTCAAATCTGGGTTCTAGAAGTAAAAAAAAA
>NW_015507877.1:22479-22691 GCF_001515645.1 Sinocyclocheilus grahami | reverse complement strand
TAAATAAAGTGTAGCACTGTGATTACTGAGTCAAAAACTGCTCTACTGCTGGGTATAACAGCTTAAGATGAAATACCTCACCTCCAGTGAACTGCGGACTGTGTTGATGAGACTGGTGTTCAGAAAAGACGGTCTCTACAAGCACTTTTCCTAAATATGACAAATAACTCTTTGGTTAAAAAAGGAAGATCCACAAGTGTGGATTGTAGATA
>NW_015507877.1:18617-21209 GCF_001515645.1 Sinocyclocheilus grahami | reverse complement strand
TGGTCCATTGGAGTGAACGGAGTTGTCGCAACTCTCTCTCTCTCTATGGCTCTGCTCTAGGCTACGTAGGATGGGACGAAACCATGCAGTGAATGTGGGAGATAATTTTGCTGGAAATGCAGAAGTAAGCCGTATTTTTGTTTTATTTGTAACTCTTTGGTAGATACATTTACAATTTCCATTACAATACTACTACTACTGTTACTACTAATAAAACAGATCTCTGGGGGCCCCAAAAGTGCGTGGGCCCTTAGAATCCCCCTAACCCCCCCCCCCTTAGCGGCGCCCCTGGGCCTTAGTCATAAAACCAATTCATAATAACAGCATTTTCTCTGTATTACTGCAATAAGTGTTCCAACACAGCAAAGAAATAACAATTACTGCAAGACAAAGAGCTCATTAAGTTTAAACCTCAGAGGTGTAATCATGTAATGACTATGATTGTGATGTTTTAAAAATATATTGACAATAAAACTGCAAATTGAAAAATAACTTTACCCAAAAAGTGACAAACGCATCCCAGTGTTATAAAATTATAGAGGGAACACTGCAAAAGATTACCATAAACAGTTAATTCTATCAGTGGCACCTAAAGATTGATTTCAAAACCTGATGAGAGTCATTTTGGCGATTTTTAGCATGCTCTTGAACCTTGGAATTTCCATGTTGTAAATTTTTTTTAAACTTAAAACCATTATGCATTTGTTGCATCAACTCGGGGCAAAATAGAAAACTTGCTACAAAGTTTTAAATTTGAGACAGTAAAAAAAGCATTTCATTTGCCAAAATATGCCACAAGTTCTAACAGCAGAACAGATAAGATCTTTGCCTGTTAACTTCTACACCTGATGCAACATCGTGCCATGTAAAAGCTCTCCGGCACTGGACGCGACAAAGCGAGCGTTGCAAATACCCGCATCTAGTGTGAATAGAATCACCGATTATAACGGGTTCTATTGGCTTTTGTTGTGTTGTGTTGTGTTGTGTCGTGTCGCGCCTCGCCACTCGCGTCCGGTGTAAACAGGGAGTATGTCAGTTAAAATTGGCAGCAGACAGAAATATGCATTTACACCATTTTTTTTTGTTCATGTTTGTTAACTTACCTTATTATTCTTGTATAGACGTAATCAATCTTTATCCAGTGGTAAAAATGAAAGCAGTTTCTCTGCTTCTTTTCCCAGCAGCTTCAGCAAATTCAGCCTCAATTAACCTGAGCCAAAGGACGTCAGCAAGCATGCACAAATTCAAAAAGTTGCTTGTTTCGCATGCTCTAACCTTCCTTATTTCTTCTGTTGTTTTGTTGCACATTAACAACATATTAGTGCACTGCTGCCTGGTGTATTGGTTCCTTTGTGGCTACTTGATTAGGCTATTTTAAGTAAGTAGGCTAAACTGTTTTATTCACCTTGAAATTAGCTGTAGCTTAATAAAACCTAGTAAGTACATCAACAAAGTAAGGATAACTAATGATATCTAAGTAAAGTAAATATTAGAGTTTATCATTTACTATACATTGTGCTTAATATATATTTAGCCTTGTTAAATATGTTTTGCTTTTGACTGGACAACATGACAATATATAGGCTAACATACAATACAAATAAAGTTCTACATGCAAATCTGTATCTTCCATCGATAATTCTCCAGTAAACTACAAGAAGTAATACTCACAGAAATTATCTTTCCTGCAGCATCATCAGCCGAGTCTCTCAAAAAGTCCATCACCACTAACACTACACAAGCCCTTATAGTCTAACCCACCCATGCTGTGCTTCCCTTATTTATAGTATTAAATATAGCGACTCAGGAAATTGTCCAAATTTGGTCATCTCAGCATTCTTTCCACCCTAACATGTCTTGTCAGATTTTTCCACATGCATGGATGAGTGATGGCGTTTTAAAATCTTGATGTACTTAAAAAAAAAACTAATTAAAAATGCCACCTGTTTGTCAGTAGATAAAGCTTTCTGAAACATCAGTCAACATTGTTATGACAGAACTTAAAAAATTAGAACTATATATGAAATAATATTTTAGAAGATTTATAACAGTACATTTACCTCAGAATAACCATTCGGCATCCATAAGCTCATTAGTCAGCTAGAAAAATAACTAAAGGTGCAATATCATTAAAGGTGTATCTGGCAGAACAGAGTACTCATACCTTTCCTGTCAAGGATCTCAGCCATCTGACACTCACACGACTTAACATCAAATATATGTGCTATATTGCATATTCATATTTTTACTTAACCTGTTGTCTACATGATAAGAAAGAATTTTTGAATTGAATACAATTCAAAACCTCCTATATAATTGCATGTTACTAATGAAGAAAAACAGACTGAATGTGTGCAAGATATACAACATTTTCAGGATGCATTGAGGAGGAGCCCAAACGGCACTCAATGGCCAAATGATGTTGACATAGTTATGGTCCGTGATATTGGCACATATTCTGTGTAATAAACAATTCTTTGTGACTGTCTATAGTTCTGAATTTGGAAAAGACTTTTAGTTCCCACTTATGTCTTGGGAACTAAGTGATCCTAGTTCCCATTCAGTCAGTCACGTTCAACGTTACGTCAGTGA
>NW_015507877.1:16867-17534 GCF_001515645.1 Sinocyclocheilus grahami | reverse complement strand
ACAAAATAATGATCTTTAAAATAGCATCATATGATCCCTTTAAGTGATTTTTTTGTCTGGAGCCCTCTAAAAAAATTCCTAATGTACAGTAAATCACATTGAAGAACACTGTAAAAAGGCACATAAAAAACCTTTAAGAAAACATGTTTAGAAAAAGTTCTACATCATACACAGTACTATTATTTTGGGCAGGCAGAAGGGTGAAGCCCCTGCGTTCCAGGCAGGACTCCAAGGCTTGTTATCATCAGATACTTCCTTTGGGTGGGGAAGGTTTTTCCACTGACCTTTGGTCGTGGTACAGCACATATCTCATGAGAAACTGAGATGTTTTTGAATGTTGGTGTTTTCTACACAGTTTAAATTGCTAGATTTTAGTACAGCAAGACTCTAATATAACCTTTTTTTGGGGGGAACAAAATCTTGAACAAAACAAAATATATATATATAGGGGCATGCTGTTGTGTTGGCAGTGGACTTTACTGACAAGTATGCAGAGCAGAAGTGATCAATATGTGATATTTATAACTTTTTAAAATAAGGAAACACCATGTTCATTTGAAAGTTTATTCAAATATCTCTGCCACAAATGCAGTTACATTTAGCGTTAATCAGAGATAAAAACCAATATATTGATCAAACTGTCTATTATATACATTTAATGTGTAAT
>NW_015507877.1:12939-15659 GCF_001515645.1 Sinocyclocheilus grahami | reverse complement strand
CACTTAATGTTTTTCTCTTTTCAGCAAAGGCAAGGAAGGTTTGGTTGACACTGAGATAGACGAGAGCTGGAATTCTGTATGACACCTGTTTTTCACAACAGCAACACCAGGTTTGGGGCTGTTCCTGTTTGAATATTGTTGTTTTGTTTATTTCTTTAAGACATCCTGAATTGTTTCTTGATGGTATCTTGTTACCCATTGTTAAAATGTAGCCCTGGAAATAGAATAAACAGTATCCGTAACAAGACAATAGACAAGTGATAGTATGCAATGCAACTATTTATTTTATTATTATTATTATTATTATTATTATTAATAATTTGCAGTCATCGCAATTCTGTTTTTTTTGCTTTGTCATTGTATAGGGTAAAGATTGTAGATTCATGTAAAAAGAAAAACTTTAAAAATGAATTAAATATTAATAAAAATGGCCCGTTAGAATTTTGAACAGTCTCCAAAGTCATAGCTGATAGATTTATTTAATTTTTTATTTTAAATCAGTCAATTTTAAATGACACTGAAATCACAAGAACACTGAACAGAGGTGCTTTATTATCATTTTTTCCCCCAATTAAAATTCAGTAAATGACATTAATTTTTTGTTTAGCATACCTCTGGAATCTTCATTGTTTTTGTTCTTAATAATAATTAAAAAAAATTATAAATGTTGTAAAATAATAATAGAATAAAATAAATTTTCTACCTCAAAATTGAGACTGCTACTTACACTGAGACTTACAACTTCTACTGTCACCTGATGGTAGGCCTATAATAAGGAACTGTACAATTTTACTGACCAATAAAAACATAAAAAAGGTAAATTTACAATCCAGCAGACCAAGTAACGTATAATGATTTTCTTTTTTTTTTGCAGTCACACTCTCCTTGCTGATCATGTGTGCAAAATCTAATGGTTACAAAAATGATCAAAGCCTTGCCAAAAAGCACAATACTGCTGAATAAAAAGAGTCACACCCTGGATGAGAAGCAGCATGCCTGCACAGGTAGGACAAAGTACAGGAATCACTTGAGACGTTGAAAACAAAACAATGAATATAATCACTGTACAGACATAAGTTACATAAGAATTTTTTGGCACTTCAATCTGCAACCTATGGACACCACTTTAGCCATTCTTGCTGTATGAAAATAAAAACTGGTGCATTAGTGTTAATGATTTGAGACAAATACATTTTAATTTACTGAAAAAAACAAAACAAAACTGTGAGTGGCACTCATGACACGGCAGAATTTTGTGCTGACCCCCTTCATTCAGAGGTTGCGTTACAAATAAGCATCTCTAAATTTATTTTTTATTTTTTGTAAATTCTGACAGACTGGGTTATATATTTATTTTATTTTTGCTTACTTTATCATATTTTATTTTTAGTCATTTTTAAGATGCCACTGACATCACTACACTCAACATATACAACATATAATTTATTCTTAAACTTAAATAAATGACATTTATTTTGTCAACAATTCTCTCTATATGAAGCAATACTCACAGAAATTATTTTTCTTGCAGGAGCAACAAATGATTCTTACAGCAGGCTTGTCACCACCTCTCAAACCTCTCACCAGGTGAAACCAAAACATTCTGAACATCCCTTATTTATAATAACCTATTTCAACACAGGACATTTCTGAAACTAGATTAAACATTAACTAAGTTTAAAGAGCAGGATGATAAGAAAAAGTCAACATGCGGTCATATGATAATAATAATAATTATTATTATTTAAAATAGACTGCCTGCAAGGTGAAAAACATTGTTTATCTTTTTCTGTTTCATTTACTGTTGTCCTTTCAAGTAAGCAAAAAGTAGCATAAAGTGTGTGTGTGTGTGTGTGTATATACATACATACATACATACAGTACATACATACTAGCACACGCACGCACACACACACAGACATTGTTAAATACCAATAATCAAAATATTTGCATATTTATATTCTGTGGGATGAAAAAATGTGTGCACTGTTTAAAGTTACATTTTGTTTTCAAATGCACATTCAATCGAGTTTCATTTAATTAATAGCCTACATATTTCATTGAATTTAGTGTTTAACAAAATCTGCATATTCTTACTATACATCAAAGGACCTTTCCCGATCCCATTCCCTTCTTTCTCTCCCACTTCGCTTCCTGTCATCATACTGTCCTATCGCAATAAAGGCAAAAATGCCAAACATAAATCTTTAAAAAATTACTTCTGGGATGTAATGGGAGCAAAACATGTTTAACACAAATATTATAGTGTTATATTGTGAACATACAGTATATTTTATTAAACGTGCACTTTAATTAAATTGGTTATAAATACACATTTTATAATATCTAAGAAAAAACTGTCCCCAATTTACATATTTTACATTTAAATTTTGATAAATATAATCTTATCAATTTGATAATTTGTCTGTGCAACACCACAGACATAAGTAGTTGGCGCCAGTGTTATAAGCATAAGCACCAGTATTTTATTAAAATAAATGAAAACCAAAATGTCTTTAAGCTTTCATTTGACTGAATATAGAACACTCAGTCTAGAAATTATTTAAAAAATTTTTTTTTTTTTTTTTTTACAAATTCTGCCTCTCGTTTGCCACTTCAATTCACTGCAATGCAAAATAGATAGTTTGCATTAGTTCTTGTGTTTGGGGCTGTGTTGGATAAAAAAAATGCTTTATTTGCTTTTGTGTGTGTGTGTGTGT
>NW_015507877.1:0-284 GCF_001515645.1 Sinocyclocheilus grahami | reverse complement strand
TCTATCAGTGGCACCTAAAGATTGATTTCAAAACCTGATGAGAGTAATTTTGGTGATTTTTAGCATGCTCTTGAACCTTGGAATTTCCATGTTGTACAATTTTTTTAAGCTTAAAACCATTATGCATTTGTTGCATCAACTCGGGGCAAAATAGAAAACTTGCTACAAAGTTTTAAATTTGAGACAGTAAAAAAAGCATTTCATTTGCCAAAATATGCCACAAGTTCTAACAGCAGAATAGATAAGATCTTTGCCTGTTAACTTCTACACCTGATGCAACATCG
>NW_015507876.1:35944-39801 GCF_001515645.1 Sinocyclocheilus grahami | reverse complement strand
GCAAATCAGACAATTTAAGATTCGATCAGAACATTGTTGAAACACAAGGAGCTGAATTCCACAAAGAGACCCAAGAGAGCAGGATGTTATCGTAAATCAGATCCTAGTGCCAGCCAGTCTGAAGCAAGCCTAACCAACCAACTCAGGACACCAACAACACAAGGAGCTGAATTCCACAAAGAGACCCAAGAGAGCAGGATGTTATTGTAAATCAGATCCTAGTGCCAGCCAGTCTGAAGCAAGCCTAACCAACCAACTCAGGACACCAACAAATTTTGCTTTTTGTTTTCGGCTTTTTGCCTTAGGGCTTTTGCCACCACTGCTTTTCGCCATCACTTTTGCCGCTGCTGACGAGGGAATCCGCTAAACAAGCAACACAAGTACCTCCAGATTCTAGTTGAACTGGTGCATTTAATATAAAGTTTAATAGCCTCATTGAGAAACTCAATGCGAGGGTTAAAGGAACACTCGACTATTTTTGAAAATAGGCTCATTTTCCAACTCCCTTAGAGTTAAACAGTTGAGTTTTACTGTTTTCGAATCCATTCAGCCGTTCTCCGGGTCTGGCGGTCATTGAATCTTACGCAGCGCCTGAAAATTTGCCGGCTGCAACTCTGCGACTACACAAGCTAGCTGGGGACTATTTTCAGGCACTGTGTAATATCATGGCGCCTGCTGCACCCATGGTACAGCAGCAAAGTTCCTTGATTATTATGCCAGAATAAGAGTATAGTTCCTAGCCATATCGGCCTAGAAAATTTCAACTTTTCATTTTCCGTCGGTTTTAGTACACGATGTAACTACAGAAGAGTCAAGTTTTAAATAGGAAAATATCGAAACTCTTTGGTCATTTTTGAGCGAGATGCTAACGGTCTAATCAGATTCATTGATCTATGCTAAGCGCAGCTAAAAGTGCTACCGCCAGACCCGGAGAACGGCTGAATGGATTCGAAAACGGTAAAACTCAACTGTTTAACTCTTGGGGAGTTGAAAATGAGCATATTTTCAAAAATAGTAGAGTGTTCCTTTAACTAAATGATTGATGGTTGTTCAGGTCTAAGCACATTGCACATATTGCTATAAACTTGGGATTTTACATTTTTACTCTCCTAAACTCATTCTTTCCTGACTTTCTTTCTGCAACTTGTGTGAATGTATGAGTGCATATGTTTGTTAGATTAGTTTGTATGCCTTAGGTTTTTCCCATTAAAGTCTTATTTATATTGAAAAGATAAGTATCTTGTGTTTTGTGCTTACAAGTTAATGTCTTAAACTGCCGATCTTGTTGCCGTGCTACTAAGTAGTGTTTTCACTATATTTAGGATATTAATATCCATTGCAGAGTTGATGTTATATGGCTCGTTCAATGAATCGCTGGCCGACTCGGTGATCAGCCGTAAAACAGTGATTCTGTACAAATTCCCTATAAAACATAAATAATTCCCTTTGAGCTAAATTGACCTGTTTCCCTTACAATTGCATGAATAATTAAATCTGGTGCATTTCATAGGTAGTTTAAACCAATGTTTTTATGTTTTAGAAGCCTATTAAAATTATGACAATATTTTTGGTCAGTTTATAATGTAATAAATTTCTCATAATGTAACAATTGTTATTACATTATGAGCTCAAGATTTTATTATGTTTTGAGAAAATTATTACATTATGAACATTTTATTGCAATAATAATGTAATACTTATAAGTATCAAAATACTTATAAGTGTTCCTGTTACGCAACAGTGGGAGTGCGAGAGTCAATGAAAATGGGAAGGGTGACCTCTGATGGTTAGCCGAAGGAAGTTCATGGACCGGATTCATGACAGAGCCCCCCCCAAGGAGCGGCTTCCAGACGCTCAAAACCCTTTATGATTCCGGAGGGCGGTGGAGTGGAGGCGGAACAGGGAGAGGGATGGAGGGCCGCCTGGAAGTGGAGAGACCGGGCACTGAGGCAGGACTGGCGGAGCAGAGAGCCAGGGCGGAGCCGGCAGCACAGGTGGAGCTGAAGACCACCACAGCAGAACAGACGGGACCAAAGATCCCCCTGGCGGAGCAGAAGACCACCAGAGCCAGACAGTAGACCACCACGGCGGAGCAGAAGACCACCAGAGCCAGACAGTAGACCACCACGGCGGAGCAGAAGACCACCAGAGCCAGACAGTAGACCACCACGGCGGAGCAGAGGACCACCAGAGCCAGATAGTAGACCACCACAGCAGAGCAGAGGACCCCCACGGTGGAGCGGAGGGCCACCATGGCGGAGCATTGCGACGTGATTCTGGATGATCAGCTGTGACTTGAGTGGCCTCATGAAGATCCACGGTGACTTGACGTGCCTCATGAAGATCAGCTATGACTAGACTTGACCCATGACCATCAACTGTGACTTGACTTGACTCAGGAAGATCAGTGGTGACTAGACTAGACTCATAATAATGAACTGTGACTTGACCTGACTCACGAGGAACAGCTGTGACTTGACCAGACTCATGATAATAAACTGTGACTCGATTTGACTCATGACGATCAACTGTGACTTGGCTTGACTCAGGAAGATCAGCAGTGACTAGACTAGACTCATGATTATGAATTGTAACTTGACTCATGACGATCAACTGTGACTTGGCTTGACTCAGGAAGATCAGCAGTGACTAGACTAGACTCATGATTATGAATTGTAACTTGACTCATGACGATCAACTGTGACTTGGCTTGACTCAGGAAGATCAGCAGTGACTAGACTAGACTCATGATTATGAATTGTAACTTGACTCATGACGATCAACTGTGACTTGACTAGACTCACAACTATCAATCTGTTTACTCTCACTTACACTTTTAATCCGTAATAGAGAGCGTGTCACACCTGCCTCAAGACCTTTTACCGTTTGCACTGCACTTGATGCACTCGATATGTATTTCCATTTAGAAAGAAATTGTGTGTTTGTGTATATATCCAATCAAATTAATTCTAAAAGGACATACTGTATATATTTCTTTTTAGAATTAATTTGTACATGAAATGATTAAACAAATATGTTCGCGTCTGAGATTCATTTTAGCATTTATATAGAATAACTAAACTATAGCTAAACTTTAGTGAGGGGACATCATGAAAAAAAAACCTTTTATTAAAATTCTGAATGCGTGCAAAGAGTGCTCCCTTTATCATTTCAGATGCACTGAGCCTGTCACTTATTTAATTTCGGTTCAATGGATGTGTCTGTGATTGGCTACACTGCTCAACACTGCAAACGTTGTAAACGGAAACATCTGATGCTCTCCAGAGTGCAAATGCAAATAAGCACAGAAGAGTTTGCCAAATGTGTTATTACAGTTTTAACTAAGGGTGCTCTTGTTTTCTGTTTGTTTTTTCTTTATTTATTTATGAATTAAATTTTTTTGAGAGTTCCCTTTTTTTTTTTTTAGTTCAGCTCCCTAAACTGGGCGTGACACGATGCTTTCCGCATGGATTTAATATGGAATGTTACTTAAATATGGGAGCAATTGGCAATCCTACTTTGCATGTTTAAAACACTTACAGTAGATTATGCTCTTACTTTGGCCATACATTAAATGCACTCCCTTGAAAGAGCGCAGTTTGCTGACATATTTACTTTAACTTCTCAGGTAATGTCCGTGGTATGATGACAACGACAGTTGTATATAAATATATTTTAATTGTTTGATCAAAATTGAGGCATTGAAGGCATGTTTATTTTTATGAACAAATTTGGAAAAAAACTAATAAGGTTTCCAAAGTCTAATGTAGTAGATTGCGTTATCTGCCGTTGCACAGAGTACGAGTTAAATTAATATTTCTTCACAATAAAAGTTTACAATGTAGCCTAATAAGCCT
>NW_015507876.1:12821-31518 GCF_001515645.1 Sinocyclocheilus grahami | reverse complement strand
AAATATATATTTCCATTTAGAAATAATTTGTGTGTGTACCCAAACAAATTAATTGTAAAAGGACATATATATTTCCTTTTAGAATTAATTTGTACATGAAAAGACTAAGCAAATAGGTTCACGTCTGAGATTCATTTTTAGCATTTATATAGAATAACTAAACTAAAGCTAAACTATGGAACGATATTCCGGACAATTTTCAAATAGAATAGCAAATTGTATTTTCAATTGCGTTTTCAATATGTGGACGCATAAATTGTGACATAATCCAAATGCAATTGCAAATCCTGCATTAGCGTTTGCATTTTCGCTTTCGCGAACGCACAGTGACTGCCAAATTTCAAATGAAAAAGCAAAGTCCATTTGCAACTGTATTTCCCATGTCTTAGGAGTTACGAGCCTGTCATATTTAAATAGCAATATTAATTACCACGTCTGCTTTTTCACTCTCGCTGCGTCGCGCATGTAACCTGCCAAAACTCAAATGGAATCGCAATTCCTTTTGCATTTGAATTTCCGACGTCTACATGGAAAGCTGTCAATCAATGTGAGGGGGTGGGGCTATACTAGGGGGCGTGTTTGCGTTGGGAGGTGACGTCACTCACAGACGACCGTGCCGAATGCTCTGATCAATGGAGGTAATCGGTAAAGACTCCGCTAAAGGCAGCTACCAATCAGTTTCATACCTGTGTGAACGAACAGACAGTGCAATCTTCTTGGCACAATACATAATTATGTCTTTTTTACCCCAAATGTAGGGATTATCCCCTGCTAACAGCGGGAGCCACAAGGGTACTCACAATAAATCAATATTCACTATAAACCAAACGCTTTTCACCTGTCTCTGCATCTCTCCCTGTTTACTCTCACTTACACTTTTAATCCGTAATAGAGAGCGTGTCACACCTGCCTCAAGACCTTTTACCGTTTGCACTGCACTTGATGCACTCGATATGTATTTCCATTTAGAAAGAAATTGTGTGTTTGTGTATATATCCAATCAAATTAATTCTAAAAGGACATACTGTATATATTTCTTTTTAGAATTAATTTGTACATGAAATGATTAAACAAATATGTTCGCGTCTGAGATTCATTTTAGCATTTATATAGAATAACTAAACTATAGCTAAACTTTAGTGAGGGGGCATTGTTCCTCTTCGCATCATGAAAAAAAAACCTTTTATTAAAATTCTGAATGCGTGCAAAGAGTGCTCCCTTTATCATTTCAGATGCACTGAGCCTGTCACTTATTTAATTTCGGTTCAATGGATGTGTCTGTGATTGGCTACACTGCTCAACACTGCAAACGTTGTAAACGGAAACATCTGATGCTCTCCAGAGTGCAAATGCAAATAAGCACAGAAGAGTTTGCCAAATGTGTTATTACAGTTTTAACTAAGGGTGCTCTTGTTTTCTGTTTGTTTTTTCTTTATTTATTTATGAATTAAATTTTTTTGAGAGTTCCCTTTTTTTTTTTTTAGTTCAGCTCCCTAAACTGGGCGTGACACGATGCTTTCCGCATGGATTTAATATGGAATGTTACTTAAATATGGGAGCAATTGGCAATCCTACTTTGCATGTTTAAAACACTTACAGTAGATTATGCTCTTACTTTGGCCATACATTAAATGCACTCCCTTGAAAGAGCGCAGTTTGCTGACATATTTACTTTAACTTCTCAGGTAATGTCCGTGGTATGATGACAACGACAGTTGTATATAAATATATTTTAATTGTTTGATCAAAATTGAGGCATTGAAGGCATGTTTATTTTTATGAACAAATTTGGAAAAAAACTAATAAGGTTTCCAAAGTCTAATGTAGTAGATTGCGTTATCTGCCGTTGCACAGAGCACAAGTTAAATGAATATTTCTTCACAATAAAAGTTCACAATGTAGCCTAATAAGCCTAATTTTTTTTATGTAATTGCTTATTTTACATAAAACGTACTCGGTTACTATCGTAATCTTGGTTCCCTGAGATACGGGAACAAGTACTTCATCTTACTAGACGTATATGGGGAAAACTCCTTTTTCTCCAATAACTGAAGCCTTTTTTTAAAAACGCAGTGTTACTGCACATCCATTGGTTCGTGCAGTGCTTTAAAAATGAACCAATGGCTCGGCAGTGGTGCTATCGGACAAGTAGTAGAAGCCCTCGAAGCAGCGGTTCAAACTCATTGAGGTAATCCTGGTAATCGTCCCAAGGGGGACCTATACAGCCTCGGCACCCTGGGGGGCCGAGAGCACACAAGTAAGCAATACTGTCGAGTCGGGCATGCTACGGCCGAGCTCTGCACAGTGCTTGTCCCACCTGTTAAGGTTCACTTCCATTCAAGCAGAAAGGACCCGTGCCTGTAAGGCAGGGACTTCCAGGTTATAAAACCTAGCAAATGTGGACGGCGAAGCCCAGCCGGCCGCCGCACATATTTCTGCGATGGACACTCCACTAGACCACACCCACACGAGGCAACGCCTCTTGTGGAGTGTGCTCGTACTCCAATGGGGCAATGCAGGCCCAAGGAAGAGTAAGCTAGCATAAAAGTGTCAACTATCCACCTTGAAAGTCTCTGCTTCATGACCGGATGCCCTTTGGCGCAGTCACCGAAGCAAACGAAGAGCTGTTCCGTCTGCCTAAAGGGGGTGGAACGCTCCAGGTAGATTCTCAGTGCCCTAACGGGGCAGAGTAAATTCAGCTCCTGGTCCTCATCTGAGGGAGGAAGCGCAGAGAGCGAAATGACCTGTGCTCTGAATGGAGTGCATAACCGTGCTTTGGCGTTAGGACGACCTTGGAGTCGATAGGCCCAAATTGAAGGCAGGTGGGGCTCACAGAGAGCGCCTGCAAATCTCCCATTCGCTTGACCGATGCTAGCGCCAGTAGCAGAGCAGTCTTTAGCGACAGGTGTCAGAGGTCGACAGACTGTAGCGGCTCAAAGGGAGGGCCATTCAGGGCCCTCAGAACAGTTGGCAGATCCCAAGTAGGGACTGTGAAGGGCCGAGGAGGGTTCAACCTCCTGGACCCCTTCAAAAAGCGAACAACTAAGTTACCACAGTGTGTTCACAATGTAATAAAATTCTCATACAATAACCTATTACATTATGTGAAAAATGTGTTATTTGATTAAAAAATTATTATTATATTATGAGCTCAAATTTTATTAAGTTTTGAGAAAGTTATTACGTTATGAACATTTTATTACAATAATAATTTAATACTTAATACATTATTTGCAATTTTTACATTAGGTGCAGTTATTACACAGTGAGTTGCTACAGATGTACATTTTTCCCTGCAGAACCTTATTATCAGCAGTGTAACTACATGCAATTCCAACGATTATATCTGGTTTCCAAAACGTCAGTCGCAACAGTTAAATGTGTCTGTGAACAGCCATTTTGGGAGTCAGACATCATCATTGGAATTGGTTACTGCTGGCAATGAATTTCTTCAGTAAAAAAAGTGTTCATCAAACAAATATAGCAATGGGACCGTTATGTTTCTGTGATGTACACTTTTTCCTGAAGAAACTCATTGCCAGCAGTAACCAGATGCAATTCTATCAATGATGTAGGGCTTCCAGAAAGGCTGTGGTCACACTTTATATTAGGTGGCCTTAACTACTATGTACTTGCATCAAAAAATAAGTACAATGTACTTATTGTGGTCATATTGTTGTAAGGGAAACAGGTCAATTTAGCTCAAAGGGAATCATTTAAGATTTTAAAGGGAATTTGGACAGAATCACTGTTTTACAGCTGATCACTGAGACGGCCAGCGATTCATTGAACGAGCCGTATAACATCAACTCTGCAATGGATATTTATACCCAAAATATAGTGAAAACACTATTAATTAGCACAGTAACAAGATCGGCAGTTTAAGACATTAACTTGTAAACACAAAACACTAGCTTCTATCTAAATCTAAGACATATAAACAAAGCACACGCATAAGTAACACATAAGCACACGCATTCACACAAGTTGCAGAAAGACAGAAAGTGAGGAAATAATTAGTTTAAGAGGATGAAAATGTGAAATCCCAAGTTTACAGCAATATGTCTAATTGCAAAGACCTTGTAACAGAGAGGCAGTGTTGTTAGGATCCATGTGCAGCTTTATTAGTTCACAAGGCAGGTCAGACAGGCATAAATCATTAACTGGCATCAGATACAACGAAGGCTGGACAGAAGCGTAAACAGTGTTCGTAATCAGGGTCGAGGCAGGCGGCAGACAGACAATGGCAAGAATAAACAAGGCAGGCAGGGTCAGAATAGGTAGGCAGCAAGCAATCGTAATCGGATAAACAGTCCAGGTAATCAACAGGTATACAACACAGGGAAAACACTCAGAAATGTCTGCAAGGCAAAACAAGACTTTGCAAAGAGAGCAGGGTAGGCACAGTTTAAATAGACCAGGCAATGGGACACACCTGTGCAGGTGATTAGTCTCTGGCATAGGGAATTGGAGTCTGAAAGGATCACTCAGTACTCCGGTGATGGTTCCCTCTGGTGGTGATAAGAGGGAGCCACAGAGGCTGAATTCGTGACAGAGCCCCCCCCCCGTGAGCGGCTCCTGACACGCAGAGGCAGACAACGCCAGGGCCTTCCGAGGGGGCTCAGGGCAGGTCTATCCGGGTGGTCTCATCTGAAAGTCTGTGGTAAGCGAGGGATCCAGAATATCCTCTGCATTGACCCAGGACCGTTCCTCCGGACCGTACCCCTCCCAGTTCACTAGGTATGATCATTCTGCCCCGGCGACGAGAGTCCAGAATTTCCCGAACTCGGTACGCCTCCTCGCCGTCTATGGTGATGGGAGGGACTCTCTGGTCACCAGCCTCCTCCTGGTCCTCCGCTCCTCTCGGACCACCAGAGGGCTTGAGCAAAGAGACATGAAAAGTAATTCTGCTCGGTGGGATTGAGTTTCCGGGAATAAAAGGCGCAGGGATATTACTTAGGCAGGTTACCATGTCGTTGCGAGAGAACTGCCCCAAACTGCGTCCACCTCCACAATGAACTCTCGTTCCAGGTCGGGATGGTTCAAGATGGGTGCGGTTGTAAATCTCTCCTTGAGGGTCTGGAAGGCTGAACGGGCGGCTGAGGACCATTCGAGGCGTTGACTACCTTTCTTAGTCATAGAAGTCATGGGAGCTGCCACAGTGTTGAAGTTACGAATGAATCTCCGATAGAAGTTGGCAAATCCTAGGAAGCGTTGTAGTTCCTTTACGGTGGCAGGTAGAGACCAGTCGACAATGGCTCGTACCTTCTTGTCGTCCATGGCCACCCCTCCTGAACTGATCATGTATCCGAGGAATGATACTGTCTCCTGATGAAACTCAAACTTCTCCACTTTGGCATATAGCTGGTGACTGATGAGACGTTGTAAGATCGCGTGGACATGCTTGACATGATCCTCGTATGAATGAATCTGAGTAGATTAGGATGTCGGCAATGTAAACAATGACCCAGCGATTTAGCATGTCTCTGAACACATCATTGATGAAGGCCTGGAACACTGAAGGACTGTTGGCAAGCCCGAACGGCATAACAAAGTACTCGTAGTGCCCAGTGGTGGCAGAGAACGCAGTCTTCCATTCATCACCCTCACGGATGCGAATGAGGTTGTAAGCACTGCGCAGATCCAGCTTGGAGAAATATCTTGCCCTCCGTAGCTGTTCCAGAGCTGCAGGGACTAGAGGCAAGGGGTAGCGAAATTTTATAGTGATGTCGTTGAGTCCACGGTAATCAATGCAAGTACGGAGGCCTCCATCCTTCTTCTTAACAAAGAAAAACCCGGCAGAAGCAGGTGATGTGGATGGTCTGATAAAACCCTTAGTGAGATCCTCCTCAATATAGGACTTCATAGCCTCAGCGTCAGGTTGAGAAAAAGGGGAAAACCCTCCCCTTGGTAGGATGTGAACCAGGTTGGAGTTCGATGGCACAGTCACTCATTCTATGAGGAGGTAATTGAGAAGCCTTTATCTTACTGAAAGCCTCCCTGAGATCGTGGTATTCAGCAGGAAACTGACAGACAGGTGTGCACGCCCTCTCCTTTCTGATCGGGGTAGCGTTGAGACAATTCTGACAGCAGAACTCTGACCACTGTGTAATCTGTCCCTCGGACCATGAGATAGAGGGGTTGTGCTTCTCTAGCCAAGGCAGTCCCAGAATGACAGGTGTACGTGGAGATTGAAATACGAAGAGGCGGATAAGTTCGGTGTGAAGAGCTCCAGTGCATAATTGAAGGTCAGTGGTAGTAAATTGGATTTGGCCAGTACCCAATGGGCAGCCATCTAGTGCTGCCGCTGCCACATGAGACGTACAGGGAACAAGAGGAATATTATGAGTTTTGGCAAAACTAGCGTCAATGAAATTTCCTGCAGCCCCTGAGTCTATCAAAGCCATAGCCTCCGTGATCTGCCCATTACATTTTAAGATGACTGGAATCACTAAAGCAGTGGAAGTACTGAAATTCGAACTCACCGGAGACAGATTGCGAGGTGGCCGCGTGGGACAGGAAACTCTCATGTGTCCAGATAGTCCGCAGTATAGACACAGATTCTGGCGAATGCGTCTCTCTCTCTCCTCTCCTCTGAGATGAGTAACACCAATCTGCATGGGTTCTGTGTCAGGAAGTGGCGATGACACGGCGACTGGAGCCGAAGAGAGCCGAGTCTGACGACGAAAGCGCAGGAGGTTGTCAATCCGAATGGCCAGTTCGATGAATTGATTCAAGGATCTCTCCTCGTCTCGACAGGCTAATTCAGACTGCAGTTCCATGCTCAGACCTCTGCGGAAGTGTAGTTTGAGAGGATCCTCCGGCTACCCTGTTTGTGCAGCGAGAGTGTGGAACAAGAGAGCGTAATCCGACGCTGAACCTCTTCCCTGGCATAACGATAACAGCTGCTCGCTCGCATCCTTTCCATCAGCGGGATGTTCGAACACCTCCTTGAACTGCTGGATGAAGCCTGAGAAGGAAGGAAAGACAGCCTGATTCTCATTCCACACCGCGGTAGCCCACTCCAATGCCCTTCCAGTGAGAAGCGAACAGACAAATGCGATGCGACTATCGTCTGTGGGATACAGCATGGGTTGTTGGTGAACAATAATGGAACATTGGAGTAAGAAAACCTTACATTTTGAGTGTGAGCCATCAAACTTCTCGGGGAACACCAAACGAGGGCTGGCAGTGGAGGTAGGTGAAGCCGGGGCTTGAAGCGGTGTATTCAGAGGAGGGGCATGAGCTTCGGGTGCTTGCAGACGAAGGGCTTGCAAGGTCTTTACCATCTCCTCCGTTAGCGAGGTAAGTCGGTTTAATTGTTGCTGGTGTGTGGCCAGAACCGATGCTTGAGCAGATACCTCTGTGGTGAAATGATAGAAAGCTGCTGGATCAATTTCTGGCGAAGTCTTCTGTAACAGAGAGGCAGTGGCGTTAGGATCCATGTGCAGCTTTATTAGTTCCCAAGGCAGGTCATACAGGCATAAATCATTAACTGGCGTCAGATACAACGAAGGCTGGGCAGAAGCGTAAGCAGTGTTCGTAATCAGGGTCGAGGCAGGCGGCAGACAGACAATGGCAAGAATAAACAAGCCAGGCAGGGTCAGAATAGGTAGGCAGCAAGTAATCGTAATCGGATAAACAGTCCAGATAATCAACAGGTATACAACACAGGGAAAATGCTCAGAAATGTCTGCAAGGCAAAACAAGACTTCGCAAAGAGAGCAGGGTAGGCACAGTTTAAATAGACCAGGCAATAGGACACACCTGTGCAGGTGATTAGTCTCTGGCATAGGGCATTATGGGAATTGGAGTCCGAAAGGATCACTCCGGTGATGGTTCCCTCTGGTGGTGATCGGAGGGAGCCACAGAGGCTGAATTCATGACAGACCTAAACAACCATCAATCACTTAATTAACCCCCGCATTGAGTTCCTCAATGAGGTTAAACTTTATATTAAATGCACCAGTTCAGCTAGGATCTGGAGGTACTTGCGTTGTGTGCGGGGTTCCCTTCCCAGTCTGTTCTCTGTCGTCGAGGTGGGGGAAGTCAATCCAAATAGCTCGTGATTGTGGTTACTATCACATGATGGTCATGCTGTCATCTCTTTGACCATTTAATCTTGATTACTTGCCCTAAAACTGACAATCTCCTTCCTGAGTTGTTATGATCAGTGTGTTCCTTTTGTGTTAATGTTGAAAGCTGTTCTGTGAAAGAGTTGGTTAGGCTTGCTTCAGACTGGCTAGTGCTAGGATCTGATTTATGAACATCCTGTTGTCTTGGGCCTCTGTGGAATTCGGCTCCTCATGTTTCAACCATGTTTTGACCAAATCTTAGATTGTCTGATTCGGTCTGATATCCTACATTGTATTGCAAAGCACTTTTGCTGCTATTGAGGTGGGATATGGGTAAGGTTAGGGACAGATTTGGTGGTTTGGGTAGGTTTAAGGGAGGGTTAAGGTGTAAGGGATGGGTCAACAGTGTAATTATAAATTTAATTGCAGAAAATAATTACAGATGTAACTACATATAGGTATTTTAAAAAATATAAGTACAATGTAAAAACATGTATGTACACAATAAGTGCATTGTACCAAATGATTAATTTAAATGTAAGTACACAGTAGCCACCTAATATAAACTGGGACCAAGGCTGTTCCCAGTGTTATGTTTCTGTGATGTACATTTTTCGCTGAAGAAACTGATTATCAGCAGTGTAATTACATGTAATTCCAACGATTATGTCTGGCTTCCAAAAAGTCAGTCGCAACAGTTAAATGTCTGGGAACAGCCTTTTTGGAAGCAAGACATCATTAATGGAATTGCACCTGGTTACTGCAAAAAGCCTGTTCCCACTGTTATGTTCCTGTGATGTACACTTCTTTCCTGGAGAAATTTATTGCCAGCAGTAACCAGTTGCAATTCTAATGATGATGTCTGACTTCCAAAAAGGTTTTTTCCCAATGTTATGTTTCTGTGATTGTAGCAACTCATAGTGTAATAACGTCTCGGTTAAGTATGGTAACCCTCGTTCCCTGAAGGAGGGAACGGAGACGTCACGTTGGATGACCGACGAATTGGGAAATCACTTCGATAGACCAATCTACTTCGAGTGTAAACTAAACGAGCCAATGCACATTGGCATGCAATTATTGCATCCAGCTGCAGCTGATCACAGCCTGAGCATAAAAAGGCTGCAGGTGCAATGCATACCAGGTTATCGCTGAGGAGCCGAGACGTTCCCTTTCAGTCAGGAGCAAATACACATATGAACATCCGATTAGGTGCATATGGAAAATTGGAGGTGATTGTAACCCTCTTGGAAATGGCAGAAGTCTGCCGGGGAAACACGGGCTCTGAGGCTATACCGTGGACTTTACACATATGGGATCCACTTAGGTCTCACATATGGAACCCAGCCTTCTACCGGTTCTCAAGGATTCAACGAGTGAAGGCCTGGCGCCGGACGTTCCGCTGAGTCTGGCTGTCGAGGGGATGGAGGAGCTCAACAGGGTCTACAGTACGGACACTCGGGAGTAGTTTCAGCAAGCCGACACTAACCGGGGCCTCTCAGTGTCACTACCCGTTTGAGGTGAGAACTCATCGGCCATAAGGTTGAGCAGGCCCAGAATGTGAACGGCACAAAGTGACCTCAGAACCTTCCGACTCCAAAGGAGGAGGTGGCGGGCGAGTTGCGACATGTGACGGGAGCGCAGACCACCTTGTCGGTTGATGTTCGCAACAGTCGCTGTGTTGTCCGTTCGGACCAGCACATGCTTGCCTCGTAAGCGCCCTCTGAGACGGTTCAAGGCAAGGCGTACTGCTAACAACTCTAGGCAATTGATATGCCAGTGCAGATGGGGGCCCTTCCAAACCCCCGAGACTGCGTGCCCGTTGTATGTGGCCCCCCCAGCCGGTGGTGGAGGCATCCGTGTAAACCACAGCTTGCCTGGAGACCTGTTCCAGGGGCACTCCTGCCCGGAGAAACGTAAGATCTGACCACAGGGTGAAGGTTTGGCGACAGACTTGGACCCGGTGAATGCCAAAAAGCCACCTCAGGACTCGGCCGTGAAGCCAGTGCTGAAGCGGTCTCATATGCAAAAGCCCTAGTGCCGCTGCGGCCGCCATATGCCCCAAGAGCCTCTGAAATAGTTCAGTCTGAAATGGTCCACAGAAATGGTCGCGGCACGGAAGGATCGACACGTGAAAGTACGCGTCCTTCAGGTCGATCGCTGCAAACCAATCTCGGGGACGGACACACCCGAACATGCGTTTCTGCATCAACATTTTGAACGGTAACCGATGAAGGGCCCGGTTCAAGACACACAGGTCCAAGATTGGCCGTAACTCACCGCCTTTCTTGGGTACAATGAAGTAAGGGCTGTAAAACCCCGTCCTCATATCGGCTGGAGGGACCGGCTCTATCGCATCCTTCGCCAGTAGGACTGCGATCTCCGCTCGCAAGACAGGCGCATCGGCTGCCTTCACCGTAGTGAAGCGGATGCTGCTGAACTTGGGGGAACGCCGGGATGGGCTGGGTAGCCAGGCACACAGAAACCGTACAAGTGGGACCAACAGAACCACCGCCGTACCCGCAGTGGGGCAGCGAGGTGGAACGCAGGAACCCAACTCTGGCAGTTTGTGACCGGACCGGAGAGGGGTCTGAGTCTGAGAGCTTACACACATTTTGCATCGGTTCCACAGGTTGGCAGAGGGTGCATGAGTAGGGCCTTTGTTGACACTCTCGAACCGCCCACTGCTGCCGGCTGGCAAAGGAGGAGGATGAGTGAGGTCCGGTGTTGGGCCATCCGCGACTCTCCGTGCCCTCCTGGGACCCAGAGATAGAGAAAACTGCTCTCTCGTCGAGATTTTCCAGATTCTCCACCCGGCCCTCCTCCGGGGGAGGGAGAGGCACCTTCACCATCCCCCAAAAAGCAGCTTCCTCTCTCTCTGGATTGCCCATCCCGGGGCCTCTCGCTCTTGCGCTCACCGCCAGGTTTGACGGGGGCAAGGACGGGTGGGGCGGCCTGCCTACGCCTAGCTCCACGGCGCCACTTGCTGGAGGCTGCTGCGGATGCGGCGCTGGAGCGGACGCAGGGGCATTAAAGAAACCAATCTTTGTCGGCGTCCTTCATATCGACCAGACACAGCCAGAGATGGCGCTCCTGGACCACAAGTGTAGACATCGCACAACCCAGATAATTCGCGGTGACCTTCGTCGCTCGGAGCGCGAGGTCAGCGGCGGTTCGGAGCTCTTTCAGAACTTCCGGATCATGACCACCCTTGTGCAGGTCCTTCAGTGCCTTGGCCTGGTGCACCTGCAATAACGCCGTAGCGTGTAAGGCGGAGGCAGCTTCTCCACAGGCCATATAAGCATCACCGGACAGGCCAGACGATTACCTACAAGGACCCGGGAGGGGAGGCACGGTTCACCCTGCTAGGTGGAGGCACAATTAGGACCGCTCCACTGGTGGGACCCCCGTATACACCCTCACTGCACCACCGTCGAGGGTGGTGAGGTTTGCCACCGCTGTAATCCTCAAACCACCCGTGCCACTGCTGGAAGTAGCCCTCGCCTGGCAGCCGCCAGGACGAGCACTAGATCGCAGCCGAGGCAATGGAGCTCCGCCCCACTGGAGGAAACAGAGCCTGACCCGCAGCTCCGAGACGGTTACCTTCCCGCAATGGGAACATGACTCATCAGCGAACGCCACCTCAGCGTGTTTAATGCCCAGACACTTGAGGCAGCGATCGTGACCATCACCTGGCGCAAGGTAACGACCGCACCCAGAAATGCACGGGTGAAACGGCATCTTTAAAAAGACGGTCCGTCGTCTTTACAAAGACACACCCATGGAGCTCTTTTAGAGAAAATGCTCTTTTAGGGAAATGCTCTTTTATGTGCAGAGGCGCACAGGGGAGATGGCCGCTTTCAGCACAACAGGGGGTAGTGCAGCCTGACGTGCGCAACCCACTCGACACAGGACACCAAAAGCTTCCAAGAGCGCGTTGAACTCGTAGCTCACTGAAGACACTTGGATGGAGCAGAACGATGTTGTCGCTCGGCTCCGAAGCGAAAAGCTGAATATGCACTGCACCTGCTGCCTACTTATACTCATGCTGTGATCAGCTGCAGCTGGATGCAATAATTGCATGTCAATGTGCATTGGCTCGTTTAGTTTACACTCGAAGTAGATTGGTCTATCGAAGCGATTTCCCAATTCGTCGGTCATCCGACGTGACGTCGAGAAGATCGACTGAAAGGGAACTGCACATAATGTAAAAATTGCACATAATGTAATAAGTATTGCATTATTATTCTAATAAAATGTTCACAATGTAATAAGGAGCGCAGCTCGGGACAGCTCGTCGGCTGCCCGGTTGAGCAGCCCAGGAATGTGAACAGCACGAAGCGACCTCAGATGCTTCTGACTCCAGAGGAGGAGGTGGCGGGCGAGTTGCGATAAGCGACGGGAGCGCAGACCACCTTGTCGGTTGATGTACGCAACGGTCGCTGTGTTGTCCATGCGGACTAGTACATGCTTGCCTCGTAAGCGCCCTTTGAGACGGCCCCGGGCAAGGTGCACTGCCAGCAACTCGAGACAGCCAGTGCAGTTGGGGCCCCGTCCAAACCCCTGACACTGCAAGCCCGTTGTATGTGGCCCCCCAGCCGGTGGTTGAGGCATCCGTGCAAACCACAGAATGCCTAGAGACCTGCTCCAGGGGCAATCCTGCCCGGAGGAACACAAGGTCTGACCACGGGGTGAAGGTTTGGCGGCAGGCCGGTGTAACTTGGACCCGGAAGGTGCCGCGTTGCCGCGTCCACCTCGGGACTCGGCCATGGAGCCAGTGCTGCAGCAGTCTCATATGCAAAAGCCCTAGCGGTATAAGTGGAACCTGTTCTCATATGCAGCCGCCATATGCCCCAGGAGCCTCTGAAATAGCGCAGCGCAGCTGAATCTTCCTCAGAGAGCTCTCCTTCCAATGCAGCGATCGACATCCGGTTGTCGGGAGGAGCACTGAAGGATACCGCTCGTACGCTCTTTGAAGAAGGCCCAGTGCGTTCCTTCGGCCACTCAACAGGATCGGAAGCGCTAGAGGAGCGGCGAGCCTCCGAGGGTTGGTTCCCTGAGGGGTTTGCCACCGCTGTAATCCTCAAACCACCCGTGCCACTGCTGGAAGTAGCCCTCGCCTGGCAGCCGCCAGGACGAGCACTAGATCGCAGCCGAGGCAATGGAGCTCCGCCCCACTGGAGGAAACAGAGCCTGACCCGCAGCTCCGAGACGGTTACCTTCCCGCAATGGGAACATGACTCATCAGCGAACGCCACCTCAGCGTGTTTAATGCCCAGACACTTGAGGCAGCGATCGTGACCATCACCTGGCGCAAGGTAACGACCGCACCCAGAAATGCACGGGTGAAACGGCATCTTTAAAAAGACGGTCCGTCGTCTTTACAAAGACACACCCATGGAGCTCTTTTAGAGAAAATGCTCTTTTAGGGAAATGCTCTTTTATGTGCAGAGGCGCACAGGGGAGATGGCCGCTTTCAGCACAACAGGGGGTAGTGCAGCCTGACGTGCGCAACCCACTCGACACAGGACACCAAAAGCTTCCAAGAGCGCGTTGAACTCGTAGCTCACTGAAGACACTTGGATGGAGCAGAACGATGTTGTCGCTCGGCTCCGAAGCGAAAAGCTGAATATGCACTGCACCTGCTGCCTACTTATACTCATGCTGTGATCAGCTGCAGCTGGATGCAATAATTGCATGTCAATGTGCATTGGCTCGTTTAGTTTACACTCGAAGTAGATTGGTCTATCGAAGCGATTTCCCAATTCGTCGGTCATCCGACGTGACGTCGAGAAGATCGACTGAAAGGGAACTGCACATAATGTAAAAATTGCACATAATGTAATAAGTATTGCATTATTATTCTAATAAAATGTTCACAATGTAATAATTTTCTCAAAACGTAAAATCTTGAGCTCATAATATAATAATAATTTTTTTATGTAATAACAAATTTTTCACATAATGTAATAGGTTATTGTATGAGAAATGTATTACATTGTGAACACACTATGGCAACTTGTAATCACAGTTCATAAGGTAATACCAGCACATAATTTAAATTAATGTTTACAATATTATAATTATCTTTCAATAAAATTAATTTGACCACAAAGCATAATAATAGTTTTATGTAAAATAAGCTATTACATTAAAAGAAAATTAGGCTTATTAGGCTACATTGTGAACATTTATTGTGAAGAAATAATAATTTAACTCGTGCTCTGTGCAACGGCAGATAGCGCAATCTACTACATAAGACTTTGGAAACTTTTATATATATATTTTTTTTTTTAATTTGTTCATAAAAATGAACATGCCTTTAATGCCTTAATTTTGATCAAACAATTAAAATATATTTATATGTAAATAAATTTATATTTAAATGCTGAAAACTTTCTTTCTCTGTTAGAGAATGTTGGTTTATGCCATTTTAAGACTAAAGCTTGCCTGCATGAAAGATGTTTCTAACAAGTGAAACGAAATGTCATTTGCAATGCAGAAAGAAAGATTTTAATATGTTAGGAGTTTTATGCTCATGAAGTTATGTTTGAGCTTCTTAGTACAAGAAGCTTAGTTTCATACTTCTGTGAACAGTAACACTGTGTTACTGCAACTAAGCACATGAAGAGAATGCAAACCCACATATGCTGAAAACTTGCTTTCTCTGTCAGAGAAAGTTGGTTTATGCAATATTAAGACAAAAGCTTGCCCATATTAAAGATGTTTCTAACGACTGAAATGAAATGTCATTTGCAATGCAGAAAGAAAGTTTTTAATATGTTAGGAGTTTTATGCTCATGAAGTTATGTTTGAGCTTCTTAGTACAAGAAGCTTAGTTTCATACTTCTGTGAACAGTAACACTGTGTTACTGCAACTAAGCAAATGAAGGGAATGCTAGCCCACATATGCTGAAAACCTTCTTTTTCTGTTAGAGAAAGTTGGTTTATGCAATGTTAAGACAAAATCTTGCCCACATGAAAGATGTCACGTCGGATGACCGACGAAATTGGGATCTCGCTTAGAGGGACCAATCTACTTCGAGTGTAAACTAAATGAACCAATGCACATTGGCATGCGATTATTGCATCCAGCTGCTGCTGATCACAGCGTGAGTATAAGTAGGCAGCAGATGCAGCGCATATTCAGCTTTTTGCTTCGGAGTCGAGCAGTCACATCGTTCTGCTCCTGACTACTCTACTGAGAGAAGAAGACTGAATGAGTTCAGTGTGCTCTTAGAGAGCTCTTCGTGTTGGTGGACGACGCTTCAGCGGTGGTGGTTTCCCGTGTTGAGTGGGTTGCACACATCAGGCTGCACTACCCCCTGTTTGTGTTGCAGATGTTCATCTCCCCTGTGCGCCTCAGCACGCTAAAAGAGCTTTTTCCCCTAAAAGAGCAATTTCGGGTGTGTCTTTTTAAAGATGATGTTGTGTGGCAAACTTGACGTTACGTCTTTGTAAAGACGATGTGACAACGTATCACCCAGGCGTTTTTGGATGCGGTCGCTACCTGGTTCTCAAGAAGAGCAGGCTGGACCCTCCCGGGGGGTACCACCTGTTTCTTCGAGGCTCCCCCCGACGATCAGATGTCGGTTGCAGCGCCGGAGGGTGAGCCAGAGCTTTCTGGAGAGGAAGACTCAGCTGCGCTCCTCTCCTCCCGGCTGGGAGTCCTTCGATTTGTCCCGATGGAATGTGAGGGTTTGATGCGTGTCTCCATCCTTGTAGGTGGGTCTGTTGTGAGACATAGATCCTACACCGCACCGCGGCAGACCTCGCGCCACGAGCGATGAAGGTTAGGTGCGGTCTCTGGGTCATGTGATGTCCACTATGGTGGTCCGGGAGCACCATTTCTGGCTGTGACTGGCTGACATGCAAGGCTTGACGGACAAGACACGATTCTTGAATGCCCCCGTGTCCCAGGCCGGCCTGTCTGCGACACGGTGGAGAACTTGCCCAGCGGTTCTCCGCTGGCCAAAGCAGACTGAGGCCATCAGGTACACCCTGCCACCGCCGAAACAAGAGCAGCGCTCCTGCGGCCTCCAGCAAAGCTTGAGCAGGGCAGCCGCCCCACCCGTCCAGGCCCCCGCCAAACCTGGTGGCAAGCGAGGGAGCAAGAGGCCCGGAGACAGGCGACCCAGAGGGGGAGGGACGTGCTCTTCAGGAGATGGTAAGCACACCACTCCCTCCCCCGGAGGAGGGCCGGGGGGAGAATCTTTTCATCTTTTTCCACCACTGACCTCTCGGTCGGTGGTACCCAAATTCTTGACAAAGAGCAATTCCTCTATTTCTGGGTCCCCAGAGGGGACGGGGTGTTGTGGACGATCTAGTGCGTATCACACTCACCCTCCTCTCTCACCAGTGAGCAGCAGTGGGCGGATCGGAAGGACGAACCAACAGACTACCCACGCACCCTCTGCTCGAACGCAGGTCAGTGTTACACACACCAGACCCCGCATCGGACCGGCTACGAGACGCCCAGGCCAGGTCCCTGCGTTTTTCCGCGCTGCCCCACTGCGGGTACGCCTGTTGATGCCACTAGCGCGGCGTCTGGGAGCCTGGCTTGAGCTACCCAGCCCGTCTCGATGGCTCCTTCGAACCGTCAGGCTCGGCTATGCGATTCAGTCGCCCGGCGTCCCCCCCCCAAGTTCAGTGGCGGCCGATGGTCCTGTCTTGCGGGCGGAGGTCGCAGTCCTACTGGCAAAGGATGCGATAGAGCCGGTCCCTCCAGCCGATATGAAGACGGGGTTTAACAGCTCCTACTTCATTGTACCCAAGAAAGGCGGTGGGTTACGACCAATCTTGGACCTGCGTGTCTTGAACCAGGCCCTTTACCGGTTACCGTTCAAGATGTTGATGCAGGAACGCATCTTCGGGTGCATACGTCCCCGAGATTGGTTTGCAGCGGTCGACCTGAAGGACGCGTACTCCATGTGTCGACCCTTCCGCACCACAGACCATTGCTGACCTGGTCGTCAGGTTCCTTAAGGGGGCGAGAAGGTTAAATCCTCCATGGCCGCCCTCTATACCCTCTTGGGGCCTGACTCTAGTGCTCATTTGACGGTTGAGCTGAAGTTCCTCTCAATGAAGACTCTGCTCCTGCTGGCATTGGCCTCCATCAAGAGGGTAGGGGACCTGCATGCATTTTCGGTCAACGATTCGTGCCTAGAGTTCGGGCCGGCTGATTCCCAGGTGATCCTGAGGCCCCGGCCCGGCTATGTGCCCAAGGTTCCCGCTACTCCCTTCAGAGATCAGGTGGTGAACCTCCAAGCGCTGCCCTCGGAGGAGGCAGACCCAGCCCTTGCTTTGCTCTGTCCTGTCCAAGCCTTAAGGGGCTATGTTGACCGGACGCAAAACTTCAGGACCTCAGACCAGCTCTTTGTCTGTCATGGAGGCCGGCAGAAAGGGAATGCCGTCTCTAAGCAGAGGATGGCCCACTGGATAGTGCCTTATCAGGCACAGGGTGTGCCCTGCCCGCTCAAGTTGCGGGCTCACTCAACTAGAAGTGTTGCATCCTCCTGGGCGCTGGCTCATGGCGCCTCGCTGTCGGATATCGGTAGAGCTGCGGGCTGGGCGACCCCTAACACTTTCGCCAGATTTTATGATGTAGCGGAGCGTCCGGCGCCAGGCCTTTACTCGCTGAATCCTCGAGAACCGGTAGGAGGCTGGGTTCCATATGTAAGACCTAAGTGGATCCCATATGTGTAAAGTCCACAGTATAGCCTTGAGCCCGTGTTGCCCCGGCAGACTTCTGCCATTCCAAGAAGGTTCAAACACCTCCATTCTTCCATGTGCACCTAAGGGATGTCCATATGTGTATTACTTCCGAAACCTCCTTCGGGAAGGTTCAAGCTTCCGTAACGCCCCTGTTCCAAGTAGAACGGGTACGTTTTCCCAGTGTTAGTTAGTCTTACTCATTGCGTAGTGCCATAGCAGCAGTAGCTGGGCCTCTTGTGAAGAAGCCCTGGCCTACGCCAAAAAGTAGGGGCGCAGGTGGCTTCCACAAGACACTGGAAGGGGCAGTAGCGGTGGCCCTTTGGTAGGATCCCAAATTCGCCACAGCTCCTGTACCACCACTGAGCGGATGGGTCACCGGCTCGGCTCCTCAGCGAAAATCTGAATATGCGCTGCATCTGCTGCCTACTTATACTCACGCTGTGATCAGCAGCAGCTGGATGCAATAATCGCATGCCGATGTGCATTGGCTCGTTTAGTTTACACTCGAAGTAGATTGGTCCCTCTAAGCGAGATCCCAATTTCGTCTGTCATCCGACGTGACGTCTCCGATCCCTCCTTCAGGGAACGAGGGTTACCATATGTAACCGAGACGTTAGTGCAGCTAAGCACATTAAGAGAATGCAAACCCACACATGCTGAAAACCTTTTTTTTTTGTTAAAGTTGGTTTATGCAATTTTAAGACTAAAGCTTGCCTACATGAAAGCTGTTTCTAACAACTGAAATGAAATGTCATTTGCAATGCAATTTAATGTGTTAGGAGTTTTATGCTCATGAAGTTATGTTTGAGCTTCTTAGTACAACCAGCTTAATTTAGTGCTTCTGTGAACAGTATCGCTATGTTAGCGCAACTAAGCACATGAAGAGAATGCAAACCCACATATGCTGAAAA
>NW_015507876.1:10943-12097 GCF_001515645.1 Sinocyclocheilus grahami | reverse complement strand
AGGAGTTTTATGCTCATAAAGTTATGTTTGAGCTTAGTACAACCATCTTAATTTAGTGCTTCCGTGAACAGTAACACTATGTTAGTGCAATTTAGCACATGAAGAGAATGCAATCCGACATATGCTGAAAACATTCTGTCTCTATTAGAGAAAGTTGTTTTATTCAATGTTAAGACTAAAACGTGCCTACATGAAAGCTGTTTCTAACAAGTGAAATGAAATGTCATTTGCAATGCAGAAAAGACAGATTTAAATGTGTTAGGAGTTTTATGCTCATGAAGTTATGTTTGAGCTTCTTAGTACAACAAGCTTAATTTAGTGCTGCTGTGAACAGTATCGCTATGTTAGTGCAACTAAGCACATGAGAGAATGCAAACCCACATATGATGAAAAGCGTCTGTCTCTTTTAGAGAAAGTTGGTTCATGCAATGTTAAGACAAGCTTGCCCACATGAAAGATGTTTCTAACAATTGAAAAGAAATGTCATTTGCAATGCAGAATGACAGATTTAAATGTGTTAGGAGTTTTATGCTCATTAAGTTATGTTTGAGCTTCTTACTACAACCAGCTTAATTTAGTGCTTCTGTGAACAGTAACACTATGTTAGTGCAACTAAGCACATGAAGAGAATATGAAGAGAATGCAAACCCACATATGCTGAAAACCTTTTTTTTTCTGTTAGAGAAAGTAGGTTTATGCAATTTTAAGACTAAAGCTTGCCTACATGAAAGCTGTTTCTAACAACTGAAATGAAATGTCATTTGCAAAGCAATTTAATGAGTTAGGCGTTTTATGCTCATGAAATTATGTTTGAGCTTCTTAGTTCAACAAGCTTAGTTTCATGCTTCTTTGCACAGTAACACTATGTTAGTGTAACTAAGCACATGAAGAGAATGCAAACCCAAATATGTTGAAAACATTTTGTCTCTGTTAGAGAAAGTTGGTTTATGCAATGTTAAGACTAAAGCTTGCCCACATGAAAGCTGTTTGTAACAACTGAAATGAAATGTCATTTGCAATGCAGAAAGACAGATTTAACTGTGTTAGCAGTTTCATGCTCATGAAGTTATGTTTGAGCTTCATAGTTCAACAAGCTTAAATTAGTGCTGCTGTGAACAGTATCGCTATGTTAGTGCAATTTAGCACATGAAGAG